>NW_026848534.1:0-47023 GCF_030435595.1 Desarmillaria tabescens
CTTCAGTTCTCGGTCCGACAAGGTCGTGTGCACGTCTAACCGCTACCACACGGCAGTCATCAGTGAATAAAAAGATAATTTCAAAGTGTATTCAGAGCGTTTCTAAGAATTATGGCAGCTAGTCGGTCCGGTGTCAATGCATAAAAAGGACGAAGCGATAGGTCATCATGGTCGTATCAGTAGGGAACGGAGCAGACGGTAACGGAGGCATACGACATAGGATATACTTTAGCCGTCTGAGCTTTTGACCGAGCGTAACACGTTTTGGACATCCCGGCTGGCGTAACTGCCACGTAGTCCAGCTGTTGCACAACTCGGCGAAGCGCTGGACGACTTCTCCTATGGTAGGCCGCAGGTTAGGGTCCCATCGGATCATATCGTCACTAAGAGAAGATAAGAACTTTAGAGGAGGGAAAGTGCCCTATGTATTGACCAGTTTAGAACTGAACGACTCTTGAGTGGGACGATTGACCACAGAGAAGGTCCTTTTCAACATACTACCCAATAATACACGTCTGTTGGGAAAGGATTATAAGCTATCAACCCAAGGAGGGTTGACAGTGATGATCGAATGCTCTGGCGGGTGCTTGTCGCCACCCCTAATTGGAGGTTCCATCGGCGGCTCATTGGAAGGATCGTATTGACGTGATATGCCAAAGTTGATAATATAATACCGTGGCCAACATTGAGTCCGAGTAATATGTTTTGCCTTTCTTAAACTAGAGTGGTCGGGCGCTAACCATGGACTGACGGGACTGAATCCCTCAGGAAACAAATTGCTTGGATCCAGCATAATGTTCATCAAAGTGCAATCACTGAAAGTTCACTGGGTATGATCATCACAGACGATGAACGCAAGGAGTCCATACCGATGAGCGACATAATGCTTGTGCATAAATTCTATTCCCTGTAGAAGTTTATATCATGAAATGCACATAAACACAACACGAAAAAGGTCGAACCTCGAATATTTGACGAAAACACTCTAGAAATTCCCCAACAGTATCGAAAGAAGGACTATCAAAAGGATACAGTCGTGGCATGACAATGATTTCGATATCATTGTCCAGTGGCGACTGCAGTGTATCGTAGATCGGAACACAGTGGTTCTTTGGATCACTGTCCAACGGCGCAGAGGATAAAAACTTGCCCATCGAGACTTCGTGAGGGTGCCTTGACTTGGAGATGGCTTTGAGTGTGAGTAGACATCCATCGGACGCGCACTTTGCATCCATGATCGCGTCATGCTGTCATGTAGTGAGAAGACAGCCACAAAGGTTATAATTTAACAAATACCGCGTAAGGAGTGTAGTCCTCGCTACATATCATATCTCCCCTCGTCTTCCATTGTGGTGGCTTCGATCCGGGCTCGTACTTTGCTCGAAGGTTGTATATCCGGATTCAGCCAGAAAGGGCTGAATCCTGATGCGAAGTCCAGAAAATCTCGCCTTTTGTAGCAGAGCGTGGTTCAAACTCTGGAGGCAGTAAGTCCCACCACATTGAAGTACGGATTTGCTGTGGAGGTAAGATACCAAGAACTTACATGCATGGTCCGCGTGTTGTCCAGCAGAGCGCTTGTGGGGGTTCGAATTTTGAAATCCCGGCTGGTACTGAGTGGATGTCGACGGCTTGCAGACCACGTGCAAGCGCGTAACGGCGCTTGCTGATCGACTTCCATTTAGCGTCCCTCTTGCATGCCGTCATCCTTCTGATCCCGCAGCTCGTTCGCTCTCATCTCCCTCGCGATTTATACGATTATTACGATTATGTCCTGGAAGACAATTACAAAGCACTAGACGGGTTACATGTTCTCTCTGTGCTTCGTATGGATGGGAGAAGACCAGGTGCTTCCACGGATACATGAAGACGCTCAAAATCTTCTCGTGAAAGGCGAATAATCTGTGACTACCTACAGAATTCATCCTACCAAGGGTCTTGAGTGTGAGACGGTGTGCTTTCTCCATGCCTGGTGCTCTTCTCGTATGACGAACGCCATTAGCGAGCGCCGAGGATACATTGTCGGCTGAACGGTGCCGAGGTGAAGCTCGTCGGTGGCTCCCCAAGTATCGGGAGAATCTTTGAAGATACTGATGTATTCCATTCCGCGTGAAAAAGCCGAATTCAAGGTGAGAATGTGATCAGATAGGGAGCCAATAAGCTAATAAACATAGAGCAGCCACCAGCACAATCATCTAGTCATCGTTGCCTCCTTCGGACGTAACCTCCTGTCTGTTTTTCTGGATCTATTTGCTCCGACGAGGAGACTGAACGTCCACCCGTTCCTTCCCCCGAGATACCACGGGCGAGCGCCTATGCTACACGCGATTTCGTTGAGACTCGCGTTTCCATCTTTAGCATGTTTAAGAAGCGGACTAGATGCTAGTGACGTGTGGAGGTCCGACGAGATGGTGTGAGTATAATGTTTGCCAGTTTTCGTTTTTGATGCCGACTGTACAAGTCATTGCACCATACACGACGTACCCCGATGGACAAAACTCGCTAGCCCTGCAGAGAAACAAATTGCTGGTATCCGTACTACGGGATATGGCCGTGAGTTTTTCTCTCAGATAGTATGTTCGGCCTACTAATCATGTGTCTTAGGCAGAAGCATCTGCAAAAACAGGTATCTCATGTGCTGCTGATCACGTACAATGATCCTATCATGTGTTTTACTACCGCGTTTGTCGAGTCCATCGTTCGACAGTATTGAGCTATCGGAAATAAGGTATAATTCTTGTCAAACTCAGTGCTATCTTCATCTGATTTTGACCCTGTAGCGTTTCATCACCACACAACCTCATTTCTCCATCGGTAAAGGCATTGAACCCGAGGTGTCGTATCTTTACCACTCCAACGTGGTTCCAGTTCTATGTAGATGAACTCAAATTGTTAAAATAATTGGATGCCGACTTCAAATAAGTTTATTCTTCGCTGGATGCGGCGAGATGGCTCGACCTGACTCAGTAGAGACTATCGCTATGCTCGAGACGAATGCTGAGGATTGCGTTTGCGAGGAACAGGGAAGCGCTCAAGGCACCTGACAATTACTGCTAAAATATGACGGGCCCCATGACTGCTAATCTCAATTTTCCACAGATACCGCAGCGGTGTACACCACCCACTCTCCCGACGTATCTGCTGGGATTGCGGCCTTTCATAACGAACTTATACCCAGTTTCCAAGCTGAGGTTCCCGATCCAAACGAAACAAGCCGCTCCTTATGGTATAGCCTTGACAAGCTCGGGAGAACGAAGACCTCGCATAAGCACAGAGAATTCGAGCTGTGACTTGCGATACCTTGTGAGAAATCGCTTTTCGTTTCACACTCCCTCGACTGCATATCCTTCTGAGCCTAGAAATCGGGAAATAGTACGTATCATTAATCTCTCTCGTTTCGAGTACTCATTACGATGATATTAGGAGTGTCCAAGGTCTTAAAACAGTTGCTTTGCGGCGGCGTGATGGATATCGATGATGAATGGAAGTCGCTTGCCATACAAACAGAGGAGAAGGCAAGATATATAAGATATCTCCGTGATGTCTCTCTTCCTGAAGTCACTATTTCTGCCTTCACTGAGACGGGCCAAGAGGAATCGTCGATCATCGTTCCATTGCAACGTAGAGTGATATCATCCCGCCTTGCCGACACTCCCTGCGCTACCCTCGGTGTTTGGGGCCTCTTGGATCAACTCAACACCACCCTCGGAACGTCACACACCCTGGACACTCCATCCCTCTCCTCCCTTCTTGAAGATTGCATCACAAATGACTACGACTTTGGCATGGCATATGGCTGCCTCCGCAGGATATGGGACACCGACAACTGGAGTACTATACGAGACACATTTCGCAGATGGGAAAAACAAGACCGGGAATTGCGGCGAAAAGCGCTTGATGGTAACCGGATCGTCAAACCGTATTTGCCACCTCGACGTGTTTGGGATCTATATAGTAATCGGGTTGTTCCATGGTGGTGCACGGGCATGGAGCGCCATTTTCGGCCAATATCGCATGCGTGGATGGACGCTGAGGACCGTGTCGATGTGCGGACCCCCATCAACGGATACGAATGGCCCGTTCCCATCCCGAAAGACAGCAACCTCAGCCTTATCCGCATTGAGATGCTCAATTTTATAGAGGAGTACGCGTGGTTGGATGTCCTCTGTTTGAGACAGGTGGGTGGACCGCGGGAGGATACGCGCGCGGAAAAGTGGAAGCTGGATGTGCCCACCATTGGAGCAGTATATGATGGGAGATGTGTGGTGTATTACTTTAGCGGGCTGGGTCGGCCTTTGAGTTTGAAGGAAGGTGACTTGGAGAGTGATCGGTGTTGGTTTAGACGTGCATGGACACTACAGGAGACTCAGATTGGAGTCAGGCTAATTGGTGGTGACACACCAGATGGACCACTGCATGCCGAACCGATAGATGAGGATAGGAACTATGAGACTGAGTTGCTGACTGAATTTCACAAGCGGCTGGAGTCTATATACAGCATAGAGCGGGCTGTCCAGGTCCTTTTGCCATTGAAGGAAATGCAGAATCGGGTGTCGACCAACCCAGTGGACAAAGTCGCGGGACTGGCATTTTGTCTGGGCTCGGGTCTAATGTCCAAGTTGTCGTCGATACCAGCATACTATGAGAGCCAGTCTGTCGAGGAGGCATGGACAGCATTTGTGTATGATTCGATGACTGCGTGGTTACGGGCTCGGTTGTTCATCTCATATCCTGAACCAGGAGACGCAGGCAGAAAATGGAGACCATCGTGGAACCAGGTTATGACGAGGCCTTTGCCTGAGTTTGCTTGGTTCGACATCTACATCGATCACGAGGAGATAGATGCCAAAGACTCATGTTATGCGGAGTGCATTGAAAAGGGGTTGGTGCGGGGGTTGGCTGTTGTGGAAGGAAGTGATCGACATGGAGTGTTGATTGTTAAAGGCAAGGATGGGATAGAATTTGAATTCAAGATCACGGCCGACCACATCTACCCAATACCTGACAACACGTACACACTAATTTCTGCGGACACGTTATTCCGATCTCGCCATTGGGTTATTGGGCGAACACTACCAGGGAAAAGGTTTGAGAAAGTATCGGTGCTGCAAATTTCCGATAAAGAAGAACAGAGGAGGTTAGAGGATCTGTATATTACTACAAAGTGTCGATATATTCTTGTTTGAGTGACGCATTGCGTAGTAGTTCTTAACTCAAGTAGCTATCATGCCTATCTGGAGGGTGGTGAAGTTCACTGCTCTCGCGAGGAGCTTATGCAGTCTCTGTCAGGTATAAAGGCCGGTCGATTGCAAAAACCCGAGCTATTTTACAAAGTACTAATAGTTCTTTATACATTCATTCAATTTCATTGAAAATTAAAGAAGAGAGGAACTGGGAAAAGGATAAGGACTAGCATGAAATTATCTTGGTGAGAAGAGTCAGCTCAACATCGTAAGAGGTGGAACGTCCTACCATAGCATCAAGTTATTTGTTCTCGACAGTTTTGGCCGCAATTTCTGCCAGAAAGTAGTCGTGTAGCCGGTGAGTGGGAAGATGACTCTCAGATTCATCGTCTCTTGGTTGAAATGCTCGACCCATCATCTGGATTCTGCAGGACATTCATGACGAGATACGTACTCAACGTATCGATGCTCCCCCCTTCGTAGTGCTGCACACCCGTGATGATGCCTATATGCAGCCATCAACGAGAATCGACTATGCTGTATCCTACGAAAGCACTTGAGCAGCTCCACTTTCGAAGAGACGCTAGACGATTCGCTTGTCCTCCTTACTATCCATGGCCTCGCGAAGATAATAAAAATCCTGCTTCAATGTCTCCTTAAATCCTTCGTTCCGCAAATGATCAAGATAAACCTGTATGTCTGCGACTTCGACAACAAGGAACCGGTCTGGCTTGTCATTCGCAGCGCTGTAGATAAGCAGGACGTCAACAGTGAGGTGGTATTTTCCGTGAGGGAACAAAGACGGTGGGAGGTTTTGTGGGTGTATATCTGATGATGGCTGATTTCGACATCGTCATCCTGATAATCCACACCAACGACCGTGCGAGTAAACCTGGCGAGCGAAGCATTTGCATGCAACTGAAATTGGATTAGTCAATAGAAGATACGTCTGAGATAGAGAATAGCCTTACAGATAGACGTATCCCGGAGCCTCATCAGGATTTGGGATCGAGCCCAAGTCAGTTTCCGCGTTGAGATATCCCGGAAGGTATTTCGAACGAGTAGAAGATCCTGGTTGGGATTGACCTTTGTTCTTGATATGAGTTCCAATGCGATGGGGAGCGTGAGGAAGGTTCGGACGACTGAAGTGGGGAGGGAAGTGCTTGATACGATGATGTTCGATTATCTGTTGCTTCATCATTTGGAAGTCACCCGTAAGCTCGCCGACTGTGACACCAGACACTTTTAAGGCTAGCGGGGAAGTTGCCGACCATCTCTCGGACTAGTGGGAACAACATAGACGATTTCGCGTCAAGGTTGAAAGTACCGGTGGCCTCGTCACGATACTTTTGGGTGGCTCGTTCAGAATTGGATCTAAGGATGAAGGGACAGTCAGTGACTGAACCAGGATGCGCTCTGGAAAGCATGCCTTTCCAGCGCCAGTAGGGATGCCCCTCGATATGAAGGATTTTAAAGATTCACCACCAGTGATGAGTACCTCTTCGCTAAGTGCAGTCTCGCGGCCCTCTCCCTCGCGGTCCTCGTCCGACCATCTCTGAACCCAATACCTTCTTCATCCTCTTCCTTTTGTCCCTCTTCATCGAAACTTTGCATCACCGACTCGTCGTCAATCTCTGCATCCTTCCGCTCCGCATCGGCTTCACCCTCAGCACCATAGTCCGTAATCTCCGGAAGACTGACGAGTTCTTCACCAGTTATATTGCCTATTGGTGGTTTTCCGCCTTCTTTTTCGTCCTTAGGCATTCCCGGACGACACGAGAACCCATGTCTTGTGGATCAATGGGGCCAGTCAACAAAGTAGGTGCACCATCTGGTTCTCGGTCTCTGAGAGGGGTCTGTAGTAAGAACTAGAGAGGGAGTAGCACCATGACTGTATTGAAAAAGAGCCGGGTGTGACTCTTTCAAGGTGGTGTCTCACGTATGCGTTGATTACTCTGTGCTCTGAATATCCTCTAAAACAATCCTTGGATATCGCGCGTCTGGCCAGAGATCGTAATGGTGAAATCATTTGTGACGCGGCGTCTCGCGGGAGCGATGGGTGACCATGGAAGGAAGTGCTGGATTTGAGTGAGGGCGTGAAGGAAGATGAGGCAGGACGTGTCGGACGTCAGGTCTCGGTTCTGAGAGTCCTTGAGAGACGAGATGCAGTGCTAGATATCTAATTGACGCGAAGGAAGAGAAGGGAGTAAAGCTCAGACAGGGAGCTGGATCGAGTAAGACTGACGTCAGCAGCGCGTACACCCCGACCACCAGACCGGTCGAAATCGCTGAGCGGAAGCTACCCCGACAAGCACCAACTGATAGGATCTTGAATAAGACCAGGAGACTAATGGAACCAGCTCAGCTCAGGTCCAATCCAGACGCAGTCTTCGCTTTGTTGCACCATCCTCAGTAATCTGCCGCAAACAGCAGATAATGCATTGTATCTCTGCGAGCACTTGCCGATCGCTTGTGCTTACATCGACATCCTCTCTATCACGTCTACCTTGCCCCGAAATCTTCCTCCACCGTGCAGTCACCATAATCCAACCCTCACTCTCGCGCTGTACCAGTCTTTCGAGTGCAGATATCGAGTACAGACAGACGGAACACAGTCAGACGCCAGAAATCAGTTGCGGTGCCCCAAAGCTCCGATGACCTTGCCATGGTAGATTGGGAGACGCGTTTGGAGAGCGGGGAAGGGTGGGAGATTGTGGTTCGGAGCGTCTGTATCTCTGGATTCCACTCATGCACGCGAGTCTTTCACCACCGCAAGCCGCGCCATTTCTACAAATATGGAAGCTTCGCGCCGATAGCACCTTGCGGAGACATCCTCCCTCCTAGAAAACGCACATCCCGCCATCGCAAGTCCCACCGCAAAACGTACAACCTCCCGACTAATCGTTAAGCCAGGACTGCCGAACGGATGACAGGCCCGTATCCCTTCGGCTACAATGCCTGGTCGTATTATCCTACCTCAGCGGCCTCGCTCACAATAACAAGCCATTGCTTCACACCTCCCAGCTGCCGACGACGACTTCCCGGCACTAACCCCCATACTAAAAGACTCAACCGGCACCAACCAAATGGAAATACTCACCCTCCATCACCGTAAGCCAGTTGTTGGGTCTAATCTGGATGGATTGGGGACGTGTTTGGATGAGAAGTTGGGGATTGTGGGTGTCCGCCTTCCCAATATCATCTGAGATCTGACCGTGCACGCGACCCCACCAGCCACATCTTTTCCAACAACATCGGAGACGGCCTCTCCCTTCATCTACCGTCTATTCCTGCTAAACCAATACCGTTTCGCAGGCTTGTCAGTGTGTTTGGAGAAACGAACGGAGCTTGGCGTCGCGCGTGCGTGTGGAGGAAAGTTCGTGTATTTTCTGGGAGAATCGGGATACTACGGTGTCGATAGTGGTGGTCAAAGCAAGACGCAAGCCAAACATGGTATCCCGGCTCAATGCTGTTCTTCTCGACGCTCGCTACATAATGGAAAGGTGGTGCTCAACGAAGCAGTACTTCGATCCCTTCCGAAATACGATATCCATCTTGCAACCAAGGTAACCGCAGCCCTTGCGTAGTTAAGGTCATCCTCCGGCGACTCCGATTCCTAACGCGTGTTTTGTTGATGAGAAGAAGGGCTAGGGAGAGAGCGCATGCAGGCCGGCTGGATAACCCGTACCAATCCTGTTCTCCAGTGGATCTTGTCCTCTGAATACATCCTTCTTTCGTATTCTCCACGATACATTATGCGAGTCAAGAGTAAATATTAAATTCCTGGTGTAAGTACTGTGTAATAACCAGTAACCTTCCTCATTTCGGCTACGCCTATCTTCAAGCATCTGTTGTCCTAAGGTCGAAGGTTAGGCATAGATTGATTGGATTTCTGGAGAGCGAAATATAGACCCGCAATAGGTACGCGACATGATTATCCTTGAAGCATGAATGTAACTTTATCCCATGCTAGCGAGTAGAAATGTCCACGTTGCAGAGTATTAGTGCAGTTTCGTACAGTGCTTAAAGAAGGCCTTACCAACGAGTACCACCAGGTACGAGGAGTTACTTGCGATCGAAGGTCACCTCAGACGACCGCGTTGACCGCCAGAACATCAAAAAAAGGGGGTTTTCGAGGGAAAACAGACTCGTGTTTGAAGAAGCCAAACCGTGGACTTGGGAAACAGTCTATGTCAAGAGGTCATGGTTATTAGCGTAGGTAAGAGGCGTGGAAGAGGAACTTTGAGTATTGGCTGAAGCGTGTCATGAGTTACGGGTGGTAGAAGGATGCTGGACATACCAATATACCGCAGGCTTAAAGTCGGTTTGAACAGTGAAGGCAAGATTGTAGCGCAACACGGAACCGCCGCTCCTCCTGCACAAACAGCCTCTTTGTCACTCAAAAACACCGTCGATGCCCCGCCTGGAGTCAAAACCATCATCAAACAACCGTTACCCTCCTCGGAGGATGAGCTGCTTGCTACACGATCGAGTGCGGCGTTGTGGGTACCCTGTGGCGAGTGAGTACGCGTACGGCCGGACGTGGGTGAAGGACGCGCTCTTGTCATCTCTCTTCCCTTGGCGAAGGGTTCGTTTGACCAACCAAACCCGGACTTCAACGCGAGAGGGAGAAAAGAACATTTGCACTACGACCAGAGTTCATCTGGGGAGACTGGCCTTGGTTTTGGAATGAAAGGTCAGAACCGTTGTGAAAAGAAGAAGCAAAATCGCGTGCCAAGTTACGTCTATTCTTGGGAAGGAGCCTGAGAAGTGTGACATCACCAATTGCAAAAACCAAACAGACGCGCCGAGCTCTCGATCATTTTCATCAACAGTGTCTTCTCATTTTTCCCTACGCGTCGATTGGCCATTGTGCTCGCGCCTCATCGACGGCGCATCCATCCTCCATCCAAACACCTTTCAAATATCGTCTACATCGGAGCCAGACGCATGCGAACCCGAACGATGGCCTGCTTCTATGACGTACAGTGTCAGTTTCATAGGACGAGCTATTGAGGACGATACCAAGACGGCGTACCCACTCATGGTCGACTTACGACTGGCCCTTTCCCTGTCTCCCACGGCAGACTCTAAGGCGAGCGCCTGGTGACCTCCTCGAATGCGCACGAAGTGACCGGATTAGGAGAATCTTTGGCAAGACCGGTGAATCCCATTCCGAGTCCACCTGAACAGTTAATTTCATGGTGAGAGCGTACTGATCAAATAGAAAGCCACTATACTAAAAACCATGGAGCAGCCACCAGCACTGATTGTTTGTCCATCACCGCCTCTTTCAGACGTATCATCTCCTCTCGTTTCTGGATTTATCTGCTCTCGTCCCTTTTCCTGGGATACCGCCGACCGCCTGTACAACACACGATCCTGAGCGGAGACTCTGAGCCATCATTTCGCGTATTCAAGTGGGAGGAGGGAATAGATGTCATGGGTGGGAGTCCGGTCAGGATCGTCGCATATTCTGGATTGCGATCAATTGCTTTTCGACCTGCCAATGCTATTGTTTTTGACAGGAATTCTGGCGCGCCTGTTCCGATCCTGGAGATGCCGTTGCATTTGGAGAAGCCATCTCGTTTCATTGTTTCAAATTTCGAAGAACAGTACGACTTGAAGTTAGCTCTATTTCTCTCATAGCACATCATTGGCTCGTACTTATGTTTTCGTTCAGTTGTTAAAGAAAGGGCCCATTTGATTCGCGAAATTCGATTTACAAGGCTGTTTTTTTGGTACTACGCTCCTTGTCCTCCCACAAAGTGAGTTCTCGTGATAGATATCAATTTTTTTCCTACTAAATCTTCGGGCCCTTTGGTAGAAGCTAACCCACCCTCATTCCTGCGGGACGAATGGGGTCTTTACCGGCCCAAAAGTGTGGACAGGTCGGTCTTATCCATATTGAGGACTCGGATGAATTCCGAAGGGAGCCGTTGGGGATCAGACGACCGTGTTCGGCAGGATCCTTTGGCGCTTTACCCATTCGTGCAAACGCAAGATATCCAAATGGGCATAAGGAGCACGCCTATTCCAAGTAGCGCTTATAAATAAACCTACCTATACGCACCGTCCTTCACACCCGATTTAAGCGAAACTTGTGGTGCAGCCTTTATGAGCTTGAGAGAACGAGAACTTCCACCGTGTTGTTTACATGAGGACCTCGCAGAAGCCTTGGACTATGACTTGCGACACCTGCCTGCCTCGAGGCAAGCACCTCTTCGTTTAGTACTCCCTCGACTGCATACCCTTCTGCTGAAAAATGGGAAATAGTACGTATCATTAATCCCTCTCGTTTCGAGTGCTCAGTACGACAACATTAGCACCATCCAAGGTCTTATACCAATGGCTTTTCGGCGGCATGATGTCGATTTGGAACTACATATACTCCGTCTTTTCGACTGCTCGGACAACTAAAAATTCATCTCCTGGCAAAAGCTCTGAGCTTGACGAAAATCACGACACAACCGTGCCGTCCGAGCCGCAAGAGCAGCACGGTAGTTCTATTCCAGAAGATGCTGGTCCCGTTTTGAAGGCGACACCAGACTTGTCGCTGCGCTCTCATCCAGAACTACCCTCCATTGCGGGTTCACAGACTAGTCCCAAGGAAGAACAATCGTCTGGTGAAGCTTCGGTTGATTCTGATGCATCTCCTGATAAACCTTGGCGTCAACCAAAGGTACGTCGGTGGGCAAACAAACAGAGGGGAAATTGATAACGCTTCCAGGGAATCTCTCTTCCCGAAGTCACCATCTCCGCCCTCACTGAGACGGGCCTTGCGGAATCGTCGATCGTCGTTCCATTGCAACGGGCGCACACCGTTAAGGCATATGTGATATCATCCCGCCTTGCTGACACTCCCTGCACTACCCTCGGCATTCAGGGCCTCTTGGATCTACTCAACACCACACTCGGAACATCATACACCCAGGACAGTCCATCCCTCTCCTCCCTTCTTGAAGACTGCATCGCAAACAACTATGACTTTGGCATGGCATATGGCCGCCTTCGGAGGATATGGTACACTTGCAGCGACTGGAGGACTGTACGAGGCACCTTTCACAGATGGGAAAAGGAAGACCGGGAGATGCGACAAAAGGCGCTCGATGGTAACCGGATCGTCAAACCACACTTGCCACCTCGACGTGTCTGGGATCTGTACAGTAATCGGGTGGTGCCATGGTGGTGCACAGGAATATCCCTCGATAGCGACAGGAAGTCCGGACCCTGGCTTCTGCCGATATCACACGCATGGATGGAAGAGAAGGATCGGTTCGATGCGCAGACACCCATCAACGGATACGAGTGGCCTGTCCCGATCCCGAAAGACGCCAACCTCAACCTTATCCGCATTGAGATGCTCAATCTTGGAGCACAGTATGCGTGGTTGGACGTCCTCTGTTTGAGACAGGAGGGTGGACCAAGGGAGGATATGCGCTTGAAAGAGTGGAAACTGGATGTGCCCACCATCGGAGCAGTGTATCATGACGGCCATGTGGTGTGTTACTTGAGTGGGCTGGGTCGGCCTTTGACTTTGAAGGAGGGCGATTTGGAAAGTGATCGGTCTTGGTTTAGACGTGCTTGGACACTACAGGAGGTTGGCAAGGACAGGCAGGTTGCTGGGGACACACTGGATGGACCACTGCATGCCAAACCAGTAGATGAGGACGGGAACTATGAGACTGAGTTACTGACCAGGTTTCACAAGCAGTGGCGGTGTACGGGGTCGTTGCTGCGGGGTATGTTTGCGATACTGAAGGACATGCAAAATCGGGTGTCAACCAACCCGGTGGACAAAGTTGCGGGATTGGCATTTGAACTACAGTCCATGACGATACCGGCATACTGTGAGAGCCAGTCTCTCGAGGAAGCGTGGACAGCACTCGTGGCTTCGTTGGATCGGGGGAGTCGGGGGCGGTTGTTCATCTCCTATCCTGAACCGGGAAATGCGGGCACAAAATGGCGGCCATCGTGGGACCAGGTTATGACGAAGCCTCTGCCCATTGATGATATCCCCGACATCGGTGTTGATTGGGATGAGATGAAAGAGGAAGACTGGTGTGATGTGCATTGCATTGAAAAGGGGTTGGTGCGGGGGTTGGCTGTTGTGGACGGGGGTGATCGACGTGGAGAGTTGATTATTAAAGACAAGGATGGGAGAGAACATGAATTTAAGATCATGGCCGACCACACGTACCCGATACCTGACGACACGTACACACTGATTTCCGCCGACTTATTGTGGTCTCGGTCTCGCCATTGGGTCGTTGGGCGAACACTGCCACGGAAAAGGTTTGAAAAAGTGTCGGTTCTGGAATTTCTCGATGAAAAAGAACAGAAGAGGTCGAAGGATCTGCATATTACTAAAAAGTGTCGATACGTTCTTGCTTGAGTACACATTGTTTACTTAGTAGTTCTTCTCAACTCGAGCTACCATGCGCACCTGGAGCATGGCGAAGTTCTCTGTTCTTATGAGGAGCTCACACAGTCACTGTCAAGTATAAAAGTCAGTCGATTGCAAAAACCCGAGCTGTTCTATGAGGTACTAGTTCTTTATATATCTGTCGAAATTCAGCAAGGGAGGGACCGGGAAAAGCGAAGGGCAAAGATAAGGAGGAAGGTGAAAGTGTCATGGTGAGAATTGTCAGCTCAGCATCACGAGAGGTAAAGCATCCTACGATTGCTCCTTGTTCGCGGTAATCTCTGCCAGAAAGTAGTTGTGCAGCAAGTGGGTCAGAAGATGTCTCTCAATGGGAAGATTCTTGACCAAGAATTTCTTGTAAAAGGTCGTTCCTGGTCTGTCGACACACGATTCGTCGTCTCTCGTCATCGGGATTCTGTAGGACGCTGTCCATGACGAGATAAATAGTCAACGTATTGACGCTCCCTCCCTTCGTAGCACTGCACGTCCATGATGATGCCTATGCAGCCATCAACGAGAATCGACTCTGCTGTATCCTACAGACGTTGGACGATCCGCTTGTCCTCCTTATCCATGGCCTCGTAAAAATAGCCAACACCACTCTTCAACGTCTCCTTCAGTCCTTCGCCCCGCAAATAGTCAAGATGAACCTGTAAGTCTGCGACCTCGACGACAAGGAACTTGTCTGGCTTGTCATCCGCAGCGCAGCGGATTGTCGACGGTGAGGCAGTATTTTCCGTGAGGGGACAAAGACGATGAGGTTTTGTGGGTGCATATTCGACGATGGCCAAGTATGCTGGCTTCGACATTGCTGTCCTGATAATCGACGTCAACACCATACAAACCTGGCAAGTGAAGCATTCGTGCGCGACTGGGAAATGATTAGTTCATAAAAGATACGTTTGAGACAGAGGATAGCCTACAGATAGACGTATCCCGGAGCCTCATCAGGATTTGGGATCGTGCCCAAGTCAGTTTCCGCGTTGAGATATCCCGGAAGGTGTTTCGAACGAGTAGAAGATCCTGGTTGGGATTGGCCTTTGTTCTTGACACGAGTTCCAATGCGATGGGGAACGTGGAGAAGGTTCGGACGACTGAAGTGGGGAGGGAAGGGCTTGATACGATGATGGTCGACAATCTGTTGCTTCGTCATTTGAAAGTCACCCATAAGCTCGCCGACTATAATACCAAACACATTTAAGGCTAGCGGGGAAGTTGCCGACCATCCCTTGGACTAGTGGGAGTGACGTAGACCACTTCACGTCAAGGTTGAAAGTACCGGCAGCCTCGATACGATATTTTTGGATAACTCGTTCAGAGTTAGATCTAAGGATGAAAGAATAGTCAGTGACCGAACCAGGATGCGCTCTAAGAAGCATGCCTTTCTAGCACTAGTAGCGATGCTCATCGATACAGAATACAATGGGGGGGAGCGAGCCACCCTCGTCCGGCGATGCCCTGCTACTTCACGAAGAATCTAATCCATACCTGTCTTATGCATAGCAACTTCGACGTTGAATAACGTGGTTTATCAGCATCGCTCTGCATGAGGAGACAATCATGTAACGGTTTTGGAAATTTTTCATCGTGATATGAAAGGTCTGGTAGTCGAAGAGTTCCGTGAGATAGTTTTCGCACAAAGGTTGTACTCGGAGCCAAGGATGGAGAATATGGAGACTGTTCGGCAGTAGTGATTGGGTTTGGGAACCGTCGTGGAGGCGGCTTTGTCGACCTTGGATATGAGGGATTTTGAAGATTCATCAGTGTTTCTCCACTAAGTGCAGCCTCGCAGTTCTCGCCCTCGTCGTCCTCGTCCGACCACCTCTGAATTCAATGCTTTCTTCATCCCTTCCTATTGTCCCTCTTCATCGAAACTTGCATCGTCAACTCGTCGTCAATCTCTGTATTCTTCCACTCCATATCGGCTTCACCCTCGGCACCATGTTCCTAATCTTCAACAGACTGACGAATTGTTCACCAGTTCTATCTCTTATTGGTGGGTTTCCACCTTCTTTTTCGTCCTTAGGCATTCTCGGACGACACGAGAAACCCATGTCTCGTGGATCAAGGGGGCCAGTCAGAAAAGTAGGTGCACCATCTGGTTCTCAGTCTCGGCGAGGGGTCTAGTAAGAACTAGAGAAGGAGTGACGCCATGGGTGTACTAAGAGAGAGCCGGGTGTAACTCTTTCAAGGTGGCGCCTGCACGTATGCGTTGATTACTCTGTGCTCTTAATATTCTCTAAAATAATCCTTGAGAAGAATTTGATCGTGGTTGATATGGCGCGTCTGGCCAGAGATCATAATAGTGAAATCGTTTGCGACGCGACGTCTCGTAGTGATGGGTGACCATGGAAGGGAAGTGCTGGATTTGAATGAGGCGCGAAGGAAGATGAGGCAGGACGTGTCGGGCGTCGGGGAGCCGAATCTGAGAGTCCTTCTAGATATTCAATCGACGTCAAGAAAAGGAAGAGAAACGGCACGGGCTAGACTGGATCGAGTGAGACTGACGTCATGTTCTCACGCTCCCGGGCCAACTATCGTCACCAGAACAGTCGAAATCGCCAACCCCGGGTTGCCATCTTCACACTGACGAGCACCGACGACGTAACAAATCACATGGAAATCTATATAGACGTCTCCTTCAGTCCAACCTTACAGAGCCATACACGATAGTCGGTCAAACTGCGCGCGAGCCCTCTCCGGTGCATCAGCACTGCAGCACCTGCGCTTCCAGCTATCTTGCCTTACTTACAATCAGATTCTCGGTTGCTTCCATCATACTATCGCATATATCCCGCCCTGGCACTCCTCCACTGTGTAGCCGTCATTTAGTCTGTCACTACCACAGCAGATTTTAAGACAAACGCTCGGTATCCTATTCCACCGAACCCTAGCTACGTTCAAGTGAACGACGAAACACCCACGCGCCACCACCGCACAGCAAACTCGCCCTGTGAAAACCTCTAATGATCCTCACCACGGATGTACGAGCCCACGGCGAATCGTCAACATCAATTTCAAAGGAACGCTCCTCGGAGCTGCGAGCCTTGATGCTTAGTGAACATTATCTACTATCATCGGACCTCCTCTTTCCTATCTTCCACATTTTCTGGCATCCAGTCCAGCGACACGGCAATCTCAACCTCAACCTAGCGAACGGTGAAACTGTCGCTTATGACCACTTCGTATCAGAGCGTCGAGGTGGTAGTGAACTGGTATAGCACCCACCACGTTCCACTGGTCCTCGTGAGTTGCGAGG
Organism: Desarmillaria tabescens; assembly: GCF_030435595.1. NCBI lineage: Eukaryota > Fungi > Basidiomycota > Agaricomycetes > Agaricales > Physalacriaceae > Desarmillaria > Desarmillaria tabescens. The sequence continues at coordinate 16,865 of NW_026848534.1, forward strand.
ACGAGGACTAGATCGAGGGAAATATTGGGTCGGCAATCTCGAAAATCTCTCTCTCTCTCTAGCTCAGTATCCTAGATCGAGTAATCGACAACCGGGTACTAACAACGAGAGACGTAAAACAAGGCTATCGATAGATTCTGACAATGACTCTAGCACGGGAGGAAAGCGAAATAATCGCAAGGGTTTATCGTAGCGTTTTGACTCAGGCCCTTTGATTCTGCCAGCCTGCCCCGCCAGCGCGGTATCTCTTTGTATCTTTAGAGAGTCAGAGTCACGTTTAGAATGAATCCACATACTAACATCCAAGACGCGGGAGTCCTTCCAAGACTAGACGATGACTTCCAGATAAATTCGTATTTAATGGATCCATTCAGCTCCTTGAAATAAGGTAGATGATAATAATTCCGAGGATCCACGTTACGTGTGTACATGTTATATGTGACAAAACACCCTCTATCATACGCCCTGACCATGGCACCCTCGTTTCACGCCCATACGGTCTGCCAGACATTCCAGTCGAATCTCATCCGCAAGAGCATCCCGCTCTGGCTGACAGTCAGACTGAGACTGAGAATGCTGAGAATGCGCCTGTGGTGTCGGCTGTGGCTGAGAAAAATGGGTGAAGAACGTCAAAGAATTATCTCGGCTACAAAGAAGAGCCCGAGGTCTCTGTGCACGGGGATGGTTGTTAGGCAAGGAAAGAAACACCTTTCATATGGTTTTGACGAGACGATGATCTGCCCTGACAGTACAACAGGCTCGTTTCCAAAGCAAGAGTTGGTTGACCGGAAGGAGCGTTTCTTCCTACAGTATGCATTCCGCACGGCATTGACTGCATAGTCAGGTGGGGGGAGGGGTGCTTCGTGAGGATGGGAGTTGAAGGAAATGAGCATCAGGAGAACAATTTCCTTACGATTCTGGTGGAACAATAAGACCTTGTTAAATGCGAATATAGTATAGTCAATAAATAACAATGCATCATGAATAGATACCCGTTCTCTCTAATAATCAGGGTATCGCCCTAGCAAAGGCCTCCACTGGATGTAGTGCCAGCACTGAATTCTAGACCTCCTGAAGCGGAGTGTGCCATCTAGAAAATACATCAGAAAATGCTACGCGAAAAAGAAAGGTCTAACGCACTGTTACTTTCCAGACTTGTTCTTCCCCCCCATCCTGACCTGGGTCCCGCTTTCGTAGGGAAGAGAGCCCTCTGAGTCACCTGTCGGTGTTGGTCTCCTCGATGATAGTGACAATGTCCCATTAAGCGTGAATTTTCAAACATCGACCAGAGTGATCTATTGAGTTCATCCGACATCGATCCACTTGTGTTCATCAATGCATCAACCTTCAAGCTTCACACCTGTGCCATCGCATCAATCGGTCTTTCACTGTGCCTGTCACCAGGATCGGACATGCCATACCGAATATCCTAGAATCAGCTGTCTGTAGACTAATCATATAGATAGTCTCGGTACGCACCTTGAAGCTAGGTACTAGTATCATACCAGGTCCATCGTAGCCACGAAGTGAGCAAAAAAGGAGAAGTCATAATTTTGAGAGTAAGTAAGGCCAAGCCAAACACGAAAGGGACGCATAAGCGAAAGGAGGGGAAGAGCCTAATTTTTTGACAAACGAAGGGAAAGCTCCGAGTGAAAATTGAGACCTGCACAGCCACATCGGACAACAACTTGCCCGAAGCATCTGACTTGCTTGTATCCTCAATGAAACCGATCTCATTTTGCTAGGAAATTTTAGAACCGGAGAGACGTCATCTATGGAGTGAGACACTGGGGAACTTAAACCAGACTCAACAATCCATATGAAGACAAGTTGTTTGATGGGCGTAGTGAATTTAGCGTCAACAATCACTCCAGGCATCACACAACGCGACGAAACCGCCGTTTTAACGCGTTATCTGGTATTATTAGTATCACTTGGAAGCAACAAGGGTTCAACGTTCATGCATCAAGAGTTGCAGCGTCACCTCCTGGATGTCGGTGATAGTACACGTACTGCCTTCCGTGACTTACGGGCGCTGGAATAATGAGCCCATCCGTGAAGTCCTGCCAGTGTCTTCTTCGTTGCACAACGAGCAGGTATCTCCCCTAGGCGCCATTTTGTCCGATCTTTTCTAACAGTGCCCGGTCACTGTTCTGTGTAACTTGATTTAACTGCTGTCCAGTGGCGTCGCGTCATGTCGTTTCTATGACCCACTCCTCAATTCTCTCAGCTCTCAGTATTGACCTGTCACCACCCTCAGCGCCCAAGTGATGGCTAAGGAAGAACCGACGATGCAAACAAAATGGGTCGGCTCATACTCGGATACGCTGTGCAGCGCCCTGTCTCCGGAGATGTACCGAGTATCGGAATGGAAACAGCCTCTGGAAGAGATCGAGGTTCTTCAAGCTCATTATGAGGTTCGTGTTGTATTCTCTTTCCCTGCTTCTCTGATAGATGAATCATTTCCAGGATAAATTTTCGCCCATCGCGTATGGCCTTGTTGGAGTATAGCTTGCAGACATCGATACCCTTGCCAATCCCTTTCCCAGGGTTCAGGAGCCGTCAGCATATCATACAGGTCATCGAAACTTACCCGCCTTGCTTCTGGTCAATCTTGGAGTCAAATTTCACGTAGGGATGCCCACTATCCCCCGTACATACGGCAGATACGGGTGCCGTACCCATACCGTCAGGCCTTTGAGGAACTATTTTACGGTACGGCATCAGCCCGTACAACCCGCAGCGTAATACGGTTTTACAGCCGTAAATACAGGTATTTGCACAAAAGCCCAGGAATCCGCAATGCGGCTCAATATTTGTCTAAGCAGACCGGACATCGGTTTTCTCTTGATGCGTGCTCTTGAAGACTTTTGGCTTCAGCGAAAGAAGACAGCCTGGTTCTGTTTCAAGCAGGATGGCATTCATTCTCTTTGAAAAAACTTCGGCACCGCTAATTAGGCTGTATCATTTACCGGAAGAGTCATGAAGGTATGTTCTTATTCTTGATAGAAGTCAAAAAGCTTATATATAAAAGATCTAGCAGCCATTCTTTGCTGCAACACCCGTAATAACCGTATGACCGTAATACGACCGTACTGTAAACCGTACCGTCGAGCATCCCAGGAAAGACCATTACGATACGGTTACGGGTCATGCGTACCCGTTATACGGGTACGGTGGACATCCCTAAAAATTTCACGCTATGATGGAACAAACTCCGAAATTTGACAGCTGTGCTGAAATCTCACCGGTATGTAAGGCTCCGCTCGGACTTGGCACTGATGATTATTTTTGCAGCAACCATTGAACGTGTCCAGTGACTGCACTGTTATAATGACAGGGCGGTATGTGATATCCTCAAAACCCACTGCCCCGTTTCTCTTGCTTTCCATCATGATGACTCAGGCAGATATTCTACCAGATCTGACTAACGAACACAAAGCTTATGTGTTTCAAGAACTCGACGCTGAGCTGAACACCGAAATTCTCTACACACTATTGCATGGTGGGTAACAATGTTTAGCGTCTTGACGTGTAAGTGTTGACTGACGATAGGAATATATACGGGCATTGTTGCTGTTACATTGTGGAATATATGTGAGCCAGGAGCATCTCCGAGTCTGCTGCAGCATCCAAGCTGACGTGCGGTAGTCATCAACAAATGCTGGATGATCCGACGAGCCTTGGTCATCGTTATTGTTCTCCTTTATGGCCTGAACACTATCAATGTTGTTGCCTGTTGGTCATATACATACTCCGCATTTATCGAAAACGGGCAAAGTTTTTCGACCGTATACTTGAAGCTTACCAGTGTAAAGGAAGGAATCATTTGGGAGGTTGGTATTATATCTTTATTGAGTACCATTCTCGCCGACTCATATATTGTGTGTACTACTTCACTGGTGCCGGTGATCGTCCACATCAGCTTACCATCTCTTCGACTCTAGATTTGGTGCTGCTGGATGCTTTGGGGACGGCGCCAGTTTATTGTTCTGCTTCCAATCCTTTGCCTAATTTCCGCAACTGGTAAAGTGTCCGATCTCGTCTACTTTTTTCATATATCAAACTTCTGTGTAGTGTCAAAAATCTTTGATGTACATCATGTGTACTTCAATGCAACTGACTCAGTATTCCTGATGGTCTACCTATCTTCCACCCTGGCAACGACATTATGGTGCACTATGTTCATCATTTTCCGCATTTTGACTGTTACCGGGGTTAGACGCGGCTGCGGGGCAGGTGGTCGACTGAGAGCTTATTACTGTTTTCTTGAAGTGCTAGTGGAATCTTCCGCTCTCTATTCAATAGCTCTGGTCTTATTCTTGGCTTTCTTCATTCACAATGATTTTGGACAGTATTATCTTGATGTAACAACTGCCATTATGAAGGTGCGTTCACTATCTTGGATTCCCTCGTCGTTTATCAAACACCTTGTGTAGGGAGTTGCACCCACGCTCCTTGTTGGCAGAGCAGCGGCAGGACACACACGGCCAACAGAAGAACATGATGAAAGTTCGGCGGTGTCTACCATTCGTTTCCAGATGTCTTCACAATCTTCTCAACCTTCTACTTCGAACTTTCAGGAATCCACCATGCGGAGTGCAGTCTATGAAATGGATATTGAAGCCCAGACAGAGCGGTCGGATAAGCTTGTAAATCGACAATAATAGTCATGATGAACAACCGAACATCGGGGTTCCGACATCTTGTGGACCATCTGTTTTTGTCGTACCTTTCTTGATTATCATGCTTCGCCTCAAGTATTTTTGAACCCTTATACAGTACATACATAGCTCTATATAATACCACTTTAACCTTTGTCACATTAGTCACCATATAGCTTTTCAACACGCGTCTCTGCTTTGGCGGTGATTTCCAATTTCGGAGGCGAGTGGTTTTCGGATTCATCCGCCATCTTTGCTCCCTTTTCACCGCTTCTTTCGCTGCCTTTTTTGCCCTTACATTTATGGGCACGCGACACGGTATTGCTGTGGTCTGTGGCACGTTTTTCTTCTGTCACGAATACTCGAAAGACCCTACCTCGAAGATTTGACGAAAACACCCCGACAGTCCACTGTATCGAAAGGAGCTCTATTGAACTCATACAGGCGAGGCGCGATAATAATTTCCGTATCCTGATCAAGCGGTGATTGTAGTATGTCGTAGATCAGAGCTCAGAAACCACCCAATCGGAACTTTCGTGGGGATATTTTGACTTGGAGACGCTTTTGTGAGCAGACGCGTCTTGGATCCATGATCCAGTAGTGCTATCACCAACTAGAATTAGTAATGAGGAGAAGAGAAGGTAAAAAAACAAATACTGCATAAGGAGTGTATTGTTCACTGAATATCACCTCATTTTCTGTCTTCCATGGCGGCGGCTTCCATCCGGGTTCGTATTTAGGTAGAAGCTGACAGCCAGATTCGGTGAGAAAGGCCTAATGCAAAGTACAAAAAAATCTACCCTTTTGTAGGAGATTGCGAGTTGAACTCTGAAGGTAGCAAGTCCCACCACATGTCACCAAGATGCGGTGGAGGTAAGAGGTTAGCCGTCCTAAAGTTAGCGCCCGGGCCGGACCTGAACTTGAGCCCACGTGTCTAGCAGAAGTAACCAATCAAATTGAATCTAGTCTTCCAGTCTACCGCGACATTCCCGTGCTCACAATTGATTCATTACCTTGCATTCGATATACTATGCGAGGACTACCACATGAAGCTTCTTGATCCTGATTATCTAGACTTCCACAACCTTTGCATCAACCTTCCTTCTCTATACGTGAAACAGGGCAACATCGATGGAACGAAGCTCTTGTACATCTAAAGCCATCGAGGGACGAGCATTCTTCAAGTTCAGAGGTGTATTATCTATGCAACTGTGCCAAGAAGTTGCTATCTTACCATTGAAACGATTAGAAAGGCAACGACAACCCCATACGTGAGATTCAATTTTTTTTCCATCATTCGACGGCTGAAGTTAGGAATAGGGTATATGGAGGTAGCTTTGGCCTCAAACCGCGCTTGAAAGCACTCGGGTATTCAGAAAGACTATCGCGACGTATCGTTCGAACATCGATGACTCTGATGTGGCAGATATAGCATCTATCTCAAGCCTATCGTAAGGCAGCTGCATCATACGCGTATTCGCCGCTCTTCAACACTAACGCGCTGGTCACAGACATGCTCAGCACTATTCCTGCTTCAGAGCGAAACCAGCTGATAGCCCTTCGAATTCCTTCGCTGCATTCATAGATCAACGGCAGCTCAGAATGGGTAGTGACAAAGGTGCTGCTGACCAACCTGAGGAGCACCTGGATAACGACGGCCCGGCAAAGATATATTCAACTTGCGAAGTAGAAGCAAAGACGAAACTTTATCATTGGCATCGAAGACCGCACGGAGGTGCTATTAAATAGACAAGACGACAGCAGGGCAGATGATGTGAGCCATGATTACGATGGGAATCCTCCTCCCCTTGCTTGGATTGGCGCTCTTGGGCTTTGTGGCTTCGTCTCCGGTAGAGCTCATCGGGCCTGCACTGTCTCCAGAGGCTTTCAAACGAGCTGTCAGAGCCGCTTATGTCTTTACCTGTTTCACCAACCCCTCCGAAACCGATCTTTATGTATACACTTCTGACGATGGCACCAATTTCGACCTTTTAAAAGGACCAGCTTATACCCCGGCTGCTAGTATCCTTCGCGATCCGAGCATTATTCATCACACAGAGTCGGTACCGGTGCTCTTTTTGAGGTATTCCTGGATATTGATCTTGTCTTTTAGTGGAAAATACTACATTGCTTGTGAGCTGAAGCGCTGATTATCAAAAGGAACTTCATGCCCTGATACCTGACCCTCTCGAGATACGACTGGTTGGAATGGAACCAACTTTGCTATTGCGGTCGGTGTTTATTACTGCAGGTCCGATTTGCAACGTCGCTCACCCTCGTTTGTACCATAGAACAGTCATGATCTCCTTACCTGGAGGCTTGTCGCTACCATCCCCACCGCTTCCTCATTAATTACTCCGGTCAACACTTGGGCACCAGTAAGGCACCGCCACAAACCAGATTATGTCGCGACCGCTAATCTCTCTCCCTTTCAAGGAATTCTTTAAAGACCCCAAGACGGGCGAACTGAATATTGTTGTTTCTCTTTCGACTGCCCTCTACGGACCCTTCTTGCCCTACGTGTTTACTGCGAACGACGCCACTCTCACGTCATGGAGCGGCCCCGTCGTCATGTCCGGTATATCTAACGCAGGTTTGGGATACATCGACAGCTTCCCAGTATTTTTCAAGTAGACTGGTCCCTTTCGTCGACTATATGATCTGATCTGAGGACATACTTGCAGAGGCCAATACCATCTCTTCGCCAAAGCAGAGACAGTCGGGAAAAAGCACGTCGAGCATGCTGTTGCTCCATCCCTCACCGGCCCGTATACCTTTGTACAAACCGGAGACTTCGCGGGATGGGGCAATATTGAAGGCCCGTGCGTCACCATTCTTCCGAATGGTACTCATCGTTTGTGAGTATATCTCATCATCTGTGTCTTGGACGGTAACCTTATGATGGAACAGATATGCCGATGGCTACGATTCTGGCAAATACATCTACTCGGACTCCACTGACCTCTACAACTGGTCTCCCTATCAGATCCTTCCTGATGGTCTGAGTGGGTTCGTGAGGCATGGCACGGTGTTAAGGCAGAAGTTTATAGTCTAGGTACCGGTTCTACGAAGGCGATTCATTCTGTTATGTGTTCGATGTATAGTAATAAAAGTTGGGAAGGCTTGAACTACTTCCGTCCTGAAACTGATACATTTAATCTGACTCCGCGTCGTGGAACGTCCCACAAGAGCGATTCTTCAATTGACTCTAGCGTGTTATTGCCATGAGTATCTGATTGGCACATTGTAGATCCAAACTTATCCCACTCAGAATATTAACTTTACAGTTATTGAGAAGTCGGGAAAGAGTCGAGAATAGTCGAGAATAATTGAGCTGACCAATAGGTCAAGAGAGGTCAAGCTGAACCAAACATCGCCAGTTCGTCTTGAACCATAACCACGACTACTCCCTCACTCGTTTTCTCATGCAAGCTCTCAGTAGCACCAGCAGTACGCCCATCCTGCCTCCCCGACGTCGTTCCCGCCGCTGACTCGTCTTTAGTCCTAGGCTTCGCCGTCGCGCTTGTTCTGTTCTTCGTTTTTCTATGGTTCTACCTCTCCCCGTTCTTTCGCAAGCCTCAGCCCAGACCAACGTTACTGGCGACGCCGAAAAATTCAAACTCTATGCTCTTACCGCCGTTCACACCGTCCATCTACGACCACGCTGCCTACGGGTCACCCATAGCCTCGCCTCCGCCCGTTTACGCGTTTAGCGCGCCATCGCCGTCGTATTCGCCGCCCGAACGCATGTCATGCTCAAAGTACAACATACCAACGATGCGATACTCTCCAGCTCCGCGTTCTGTCTTCTTGCAGCACAATCACGACATACACGTCCCATCAAGAGCCTCAGTATATAGTGATGGATATCCAGTCGGGTTGGGTCTCAATTGGCGGTTTCCGCGCGCTTGCTGAATTGTACTATCATCCTGCCTTTTGTGTTTTTCGGTCTGTGTTCTGCTGTGTGAAAAATCGTTTTATAATGGTGTCGACTGTCTTCCTGTTACCTAATATACGCGTTTTTCTCTCACAAAGCGCCATATGAAATTGCAGTCTAAAACTGGGCATTACTTGTATTTTCATTACTTCGTACAAGGAGATTACACAAGTCCGTGTGTTGTATCTGAGGATAGTGCGTCATGGTCAGGAAAAGATAGAAAAAGAATGTGCAAATTATCAACGTCATTTTCGTCGCAAAAAAGAGGGAACAAGGCTACCCGAGCGTATACGGAAGAAGTACGTCAGTACGTATACCATTATGATCTACACCATTCATCAGTCAATCACGAATCAACCCTTTTGAACCACTTACATTAAAAACTATGAACCCCACAAAGACACCCATGTCGCGCCAATGATTATCATATTTGATATTGAAGTTCGACTCGAGGTAGGCTTCCGAGGTGCGGAAGGGGCAGAAAGAGCATGCGGCTGTGGCGGAAGGGTCGAGGAGGTAACCGCCTGCATAGCCGATAAAGAGGTCCATGTACTCGCTGCATGTTCGGCCCTCCGGTGGCACAAGGGTGACATATTCGAGGGAGGAACACGTTAGAAGAGAGTTTCCTGCGGCTGCGGAAGAGCATTAGGAAACGGGAGGAAAGAAGAGCAGGAAGGGTACCGCACCGTATCCAATAATCCCCTCAAGGAGATAGGTAAATGGGGAGAGACGGTACATCCACTTCCACCAACCTAGAAGACCGTACGGTTGAAGGACGCCGTTGCTAAAAGTTGACGTGAAATTCATGCTTGTCAAGGAGGAGACAGTAAGCTTACAATATAATCACGAACGAAACGAATGGCGAGAAAAGGACAGTGGCGATCTCAGCTCTGGGCGCCATAGCTGCTATAGCCTGCAATGTGTCGATAAGGGCAAAATAACATTGGACACCCTCACAAACGTACCTGGCTAAACGTTGACGTATACAGAGGATACAGAACTCCGAGCATAAGATAGGTGTACCCAGCCCGCGAGGTTTCAAATCCGACAGCCCAATACCACGTGCAGAAGAGCAAACTGGAAGCAAAGATACCCCACGGGACTTCTGCTAGTATTTGTGCAGTGACCAGCGCACTCCAGTTGTACATCTTACTCGGACGCTCCCGGATTTCATACACGCTTCGCATGTTAGCAAATTGCACTTGTATCTGGCCGCCCATCGGGACACAGAGTACAGTAGGGATGAACACAGCCTGAAGTACGTTAACATCATGGATGTAATGAAAGCGCAGGAGGCGGGACGCACGAAAATCTTATTCAATGTTCCCTGCTGACTATCCTCCGAGTGATAGAACGTCACACCGATGAACAGTCCTCCGATAGCATTAAGAACCATCTTAGACATGATGTACGTCGGGTTCCGCCAGAAAGCAATGGTGTTTCGGTGGAGAAGAACATGCATCTGGTATAGCCACGACGTCGGGGTATATGCTGCTTGCACGGGCGGGTGAATTCGGCCCGCGGTGTGAATATCAGCGATCTGCCGTTGCACCTCCTGGAACTCAGACGACTCCCGCCAGACATGGTGCCAGTCCTGCGTGCTCTTGGCTGTGGCACCTGCACCGATGACGTCGAGCATAAATTCCGCACTACAGAAGTTTATGAGTCTTATGCGGAACGAACTAAAGGGAACATACGGATTTTCATCCGGAAGACATGGACGCGATCCGTGCGTCTCAAAGTAGCGGATGACAGTAGAAGAGTGTGGGCCGAGGTCGCCAAAATAGACGGTTTGTCCGCCTTTTTGGAGAAGGAGGAGCCGGTCAAAGACTTGGAATAGTTCGGCCGAGGGCTATGATTGGAAGTTAGTCACTTACATATACTTGATGATTAATATTGAATTAACCTGATGTATTCTGCAAGCATCAGGTGAGTAAAGCGAAATATGCGGCGACTATGTACGTACGTGCAGAGAATTGCTTGTCCGCTATCAGCCAGCTGCCGTAGGAAGTACATGATAGCCCAAGCGCTTTGTGAATCGAGGCCGGACGTCGGCTCGTCTAAGAAGAGCAGCAGTGCGGGCTGAGGCACATTAATCCGGATTAATTACAAGGGAAAAAACAAGGCTTGATTCCTACCTTTGCGGCAAGCTCGACGCCAATTGTTGTACGCTTTCGGTGTTCTATACTAAGTGAGCCAACGCAAGCATCGGCATAAGCTTCTAGTCCACACATCTTCAAGCATTCTTCGACACTAAAAACTGATGAACATTATAATATCAACCCGCGAGAGGTAAACTCACTAGGCCTGCTTTTCAACTAATGGCACACTCGGCGGCTGCCGAAGCTTCGCAGAAAATAACAGTGCCTCCCGAACGGTGGCTGACGGAACATGGGTGTCCAACTGTTGACAGTAGCCACTATACAATACAGTATCAGAAAGATCCCGAATCCAAAGGGCATAGATCAGACTGACGTTTGTGCTTGGAAATCCGGAGGCAGTGACTGTCCGTTGACAAACCTATCACCGGTTACCACACCAGTCGTTATTCTTTCCGCAAGAACATTGAGTAGTGTAGTTTTGCCGGCGCCAGATTCTCCCATGAGCGCTGTCACTTTCCCAGGAACTACATAGCCAGATACATCATCGAGGAGACGTCTGTCTTCCTCACCAGATATGGGCACTGTGTATTGAAGGTGTTGCCATGAAAAAATCGGTCGATGGAGAGATGGCTGTTTTGCCTTCTCACTCGTATCATTGTTGTCGAGAGGTACCGATTGGGATATCGCCTTTTCTTCGTCGTGGGCAGAAGTTGGAAGTAAAATTTTGGTGCCTGGTTTGAAAAGGACGACAGACGTTTCTCCCTCGGAATGCGTGTTATACTCGGTCAGAATAAAGAGAGCGATACAGTAGGCTACTTCGAAGGCTATAAGAATAACCAAGTTCTGTGGATAATGTCAATTTGCATACGAGTCGACAGGAATATGCGCACCGTCCAAATGTTGGAATACGCGTAGTCATATGAAAGCTTCAGGAATCGTGACCCTGATACAAATGCCTTCCCTGGTTCGGAACCAACGATTGTACAGACCTGATTTTCCAGAGGCGCTTGGTTGTACACGGATCCTCGCGGTATGATTTGAGAACATGCGCCATTAATAGTATGGAACTCATTGCTCATAATAGCATCGAATCTGACGAATTTGTGTCAGCTTCCTTCCAGAAACATAACAACATAACAACAAACCCATATTTCAAAGGCTGGCAGAGAGAGGCACTAATAAGTATGTGACATGCATTCATCTCAGAAGAGACATACGTTGACATATGAAATCCACTTGAAAGCACTGACCATGGATGGCTTAGGAACGGTATAACCTGAATACGGGTTAGAGAAGGAAGATATTAAGGTGTGTGTGCAGTTCCCTACCCGTGTATAATCCAAGGGCTAAAATAGATATGCCTGCCAAACTTTGAGCGGGAGCGCTGGCTTTACAAGCAGCCGAAATTGCCCTAAACCATGCCTTCATCGCTAAGGATGTAACGAAAATAAAGAGGAAGAAAGTGCTACGAAGCTCATAAGCGACATGGACATTGGGACTGCCTTTGGACCTACAAGAATTGCGCCTGGCAACGATTGGAAAGTCAGCAAGTCGCGCGGGAGAGATACTGATAAAATCCATACCGCTGATTGCTGAAGTTTAACCATAAAATATACAACAACACCGAAAACTATGCTGGTCACAAATGTTAAGGGTATATCGACCAACGTTGACGCAGTAGCTTCCACAAAGGGATGATACAGAGCGGCCTTCTTGTGTCTTTCGACGATAGGACGCTGAGAGAATAACGAAGGGATCTCGGCCATTGAAGTTAATGCCGAAAATAACAGAACGCTTGGAAAATCAGGACAGTGATCTCTGAAGCGCAAGAAAAGTACGTACAAGAAAAGAACACCACCCCGTGAATAAAAAGCCACCGTAGTTTCCGGACTATTCATGAAGACAGATCCTATGATGATGCCTATTATAACGTAGGTCCTGTTTGTGAAGATGTGTCGATGAGTACAAAAGCGTTAAAACGAAGAAAACACCGACGAAAAAGTCAACCCTATGGCTAGCATATCACCATGCATGATCTGCATCTTTCGTAACATTACAGCACGAGCTTGCATTGTGATGCTGATTGTATAAGGACTGGCCGAAAGTGCATCAGTAAGAAGTACGGGGATGGGGGCAATGTTGCAACCTTTTCTTCCTGCTTGCGGCCGCATGTTCCTCCCGAACACTCTCTTTGAACGTTGAAGATTTCTCCTCGGCTTCGATTTCCCCTTCGTAAGCTGCTATGTCGGCCAGATTTTCCTGTCCCAATTGAGACTGCTTGAAGTGTCTAGCAAAATCCTCGGCCGTGCGAGGGATGGACAGAACGTCGGATCTCGGAAGGCGTGCCATTGGATCAGTCACAGCTGCAAGGAAGTCGGCAGTGGTTTGTCGATTTACAAGATTATATCCCAAATCGATAAAATATTGTCTGCAGATATGTCAGAGACACGTTAACTTACACAAGATGGCACCAACCTCGCTGCACACGCCGGGCCAAAATACGCCATTTTGCCTTCGTATATGACGCACACTTTATCGAATAACCGATACAACGACTCGCCAGCTTGATAAATTGAGACGATCGTCGTAAGACGCATCATGTCAGTTGCGATTCTCAGTGCCCGTACAAATTCCAATGCTGTAGAAGAATCTAGGCCGCGCGTGGAACTATAGGATGGGCGGTCAATAATCATGAAATAGAGACACCAAAGTCACAACATACTTATCCCACAAGCCGATACAACTTCTAGCCGCGAGCGCTTCACAAATGGACACACGCTTCTTTTCTCCGCCACTCACCCCACGAATTGAGGCATTCCCGATAGGCGTCTTCCTTGCATGTCGAAGACCGAAGACCGTACATAGAACGTCCGTAACTAGCTCGCTATATTCATCTTCAGATGTGGCCAGACCCATGTGCGCACGGGGAGACCGTGTCTTCGCAGCGAAAGAGACAGTCTGCTCAACAGTAAGGGTAGGAAAGTGGATATCGCCCTCCGGACAGTATTGAACATCACCGCGGTAGTGCTTCTCGAGCTCTCCTGGAGAGATGGAATCATATCGAACATCGCCTTCTACGGTATGATATTCTGCTCGTTGATTGGCCAGTGTCTTGAGCAGAGTAGAACATCCTGATCCTGGACGGCCCAGTACAACTGTTGCCGCTCAAGTCAGCTGGAATACGGCTCGGGGAAAATTCAACCTACGCAGCATTTCTCCAGGACGCACCACCCCTTCAAACCCGCTGATAATATCGCGAACAGGTGGATGCCGAATCTTTTGAATGATACCGAGAATGCTCCTTGGATCCAAAGCTGTTCCAAGCGTAGGCTGATGCGAAGACGATGCACCCATCCCAACGACACGGAGATTCCTAAACACAACGCCCAACTCACGAGCTTTGACCTGAGCATCGTCGCGTCTAAGAACGCAGCACAAGTTGTTTAATTATTAGCTGCCAGCAGAAAGAGAGAAAAAACACCACGCACTTCCTAATGAACTCCCTTAGCGTCTTCTGAAAGTCAAAACCCTCTGAATTTCCTATGGTAGACGACGAGGCACTATCATCCCCTAAGTTAGAACGCTTCGAGAACGTCCTTCGCAAATCTTGCATGCCATCGGGGTCGAAATGTCCTACGTCGACACGGACGGTGGTAGCTTCTGAGTCGCGATGGTGAGGAAGTGTTGAAGACGCCCGAGCCGTGCTGGTATCGTCCATGGTAAGGTCCCTCTGGAACTTCCTTCCATTAGGTCAGAATATAACTCCTGAGCTTGTCCTGGGCATAATTAGAACAGTCTAAGCCTTCGTCGAGATCTGCCTGGAAGGAATCTTTAGTACATCACGAGGGAAGCCCAAGTACAGGTAGTAGAGAGGCCAAAGCACTGATTGTGTGCGGACAAGCGTGGAAGCAGGTAATAACTCGGATTGAAGGTTGAATGTAGGTCAAAGTTATAGCGTGGCGACATATGCCACTGCCAATTATGGAGAGATTTAGGTTCAGTCATGTGTCGTTGATGAAAATAAATCCATTTGGCAGCATTAACACCGAAGGCTACTGTACTTACCAAGCGGGCTCGGGTTCCGGCGCACGGTCTAAACAAATGCTGAGTTCGAAGTCCCCGACCCTCTTCGCCCACCGGTAGATCTTTACCTTGGTCTTCCCCATCAGAACTTCGCGAATAGCCATCGAGTACGCTTGTGGATTATCGGCCTCTATCGCATGAGCTCGAAAGCTGCGCTGCCTGTCATATATCAACAACGAAGGAGGGACATTAACATCGTCCGAAAGCGCAAGTCCCGGTATTCGAGTCAATGGCTTCTGGATCTTGATTAAGAAAGGTTTATCTCCATGAACATTCGAAGGAGGTGCATCGTCGTCTGGATTGACAGTCGTGGGGTTCATTATTCCTTGGTTATTCACGTATGATGTGTAGAGTTTCTTCCCATTGATGTCCTTCATTGCTGTGACAAAATGGAACTGGACCCAACTTCCTCCCTTCAAGGACCGACAGAAGTTCTTGTGATCTGCAGTGGGACGTCAGCTAGAATAATTAACGCGTCTTGAGTCTCGCACCTTTCCAATGGGCTTTCTGGCAGGCTAACGGCTGCGCATCAACAATCATTGCAGACAGGTGACTTTATGCGACTTACTTGCACCGCAGTATGATACAGATTGACACTGAGAGCACCGACTTGTCGTCTTCTCGCCACAGACCTCACAGCCGAGATTGCTGCTTAGTTTTTCCAATAGTTATCTGATCAGGGGGTCCCAGAGGGACGAGGAAAGACGTTTTAAAAGTCTTCTCATAGCGCTCTTTGTGTGGCGCGTATTCCGGTACTAAACGTTGGGAATTTTGAAACAACAGCTTGCGGAGTAAAGCCTGTTCCTCTGGCGTGCAGACAATTTGTGGAAGTCCCATCTGCCCGTCGCTACGTCTTTTCGAGATGACATTCTGAACGAAATCGATGGTGGTGTTAATGGGTGTACTAATGCTGGCTGTTTCGTAGATCAAAGAAATGAGTGGCGTTCTGTCATTGAGCTTGTAAATGTCCAAGACCTATGATCCCCGAGTTTAGAAATGGAGCTAGCGAAAGAATCATGTCACGTACGCGAATACAGATAACTTCATTATGATCTTTGTCTTGCAATATATTGACCGCCATACCATCCTCAAGATTGCGACACAAATGCCTCAGAGTTTGCCTTGCGTCAATAAAAGCAGAGCTATACAAGGCAAATGGGTCTGGGAGCCCTCGCGCCCGTGCATTATAGTTCCTCATCGCCTCGGCCATGCTCGTTCGTTGCATAGCATCAAATGCTGATTTGGGCTGATTCTATCAAATTATCGTCCATAAACGGTGACAAGGGCATTTTTGACAAAATCCGCTCACTTTCCACAACGGAAGCTTGGAAGGATTGATCGGGAATTTCCCCAGAGTTGATATCTCCTGGGCAGCACTCAAGGCACTGGCGAGCTTCTTCTCAAGCGCGTCATTGGGCAATTTCAAAGTCGGAGGCAGTTCGACACCCATCGACTCCAACAACCCCAAAATCTGACTCCGATCCTCGACCTATTTCTATCAGCGGATATTCTTCAGCGGCTGGCAAGTACCCCCATACCTTGCCTTTGTCTTTCTTCTTGGACTGTGCAACTATAATTTTGATCCAATCGAAGCAGTCTGGACAGTCGATAGTATCGTGTATTTTGCATTTGTAGGATGGATAGCCGTCAGCATCCTTTTTCCCGCTCTTGACCGCGCCGAGAGCGAAGATGTCGCTGATAGGTTTTCGATCCTGAATAGCACATGAACGACAAAGTCGAAGAAAAAAATGGACCCTTACTGCATCCTTGATCAATCTTTTCGCAACGCCACTGGTTCCTTCCATACTCTCTGCAATGAGATTGTTGCACATGCGATGGTCGCAGTAGCACTTGTTGCATAGCTCATTGCCATGAGCCATGCAGAACATAAGCCGATTGAGAACGAAACTGTCGCCCATTTTGCCAGAGGTCGTGGTTCAAGCTACCTTCAAGTTGAAGGTTGGGTTCAGAACGTTGAGAAACAAAGGAGAGCAAAAAGAGAGACAATATTTGACTTTACGTAAATGCGACGCGTGACGTCATACATGGCAAATTTTCAGAAAGATTTTAGCCTATTTCAGGGAAAATATTATTTGAGGTGAATATCTTCCATTCTTGCACCAAAATTTTTTCATGGTCCTGCATTTCTTCATTCTGAAGCGTCGACATTCTGGTGGTGGATTATTAGCCCAACATAATCAATGAATACCTGCTGACTGTGTCGTGTGAGGGAAGCCGGCCTTGGGGCAATGAATCGTGAGATAAATGGTTGGCATGCGAGTTCCACTTGACCTCCACACTTGGCAAGAGAATCGGCATAGCAAACGTCAATTGCGCGAATAGAAACCACGGACATGAATGTATCTGGGCACCCTGAAGTCCACCTGTAGCAGGCGGCCACGCTGTCTAACAGTTGACGACGGAACTTCACTAGCTGAGGGTAAGGCCACATTCAACCGTCAAGTGACTGTCCTGCCAACCGCAACGTGGACATCCAGAGGGAACTGATAGACAAATGAATTTGGAGAGATTACGATAGCGCTGAACTCGGGCCCAACGGCGACAAAAGAATGTCAGAACATTGTGGGATGAGAGGGTGCGAACCGGGAAACACCGTTAACCAATCACGCTACCTATTGAAAGCTCTGCAAATGCAATCTAGTCCATTATACGTGGTATACAGCTACAATAGTACATATTACAACGTTTGTGATACTTAATCTTACGCAGGAGGCAAGAAAGATACAATCTCAGCCTTAAGGCTAGCGACCATCTTGTCCTTCCCATCGACCGGTTTCCACCCAAGAGCCCGAGAGCGATCAGCCCTAACCCGGGCATTAGTTCCAAGGAAAGGCCAGAGTGGCTACAGACGAACGGACATCAGTAATGCCTATCGACCTAAAGGAAAATGGACGTACTCCGAAGAATGCTTCTTTCTCCTCCTCGGTGTACGAGCTCGGCTCAGGGTTGGTGCCAATTCCAAGTTCCACCAACGCCTTGGAGATCTCTGTAGCGACTTCCCGTAAGCTATGCTCGCCGTTCTCGAGGAAGTAGTATCCCTCCGCGCCATGCGCGGTGTCAGGCCTTTTGACAACAGTGTTGAATAAAAGGACGTAGAAGTCGACAGCTTGAGACCACGAGATCAGGGTCAATAAGGAACAAGAGAAAGGTATACACACTATCGGACAGAGAAACGTTATGCCAAACATTCACACCTTCACCAATCATACCACCTTGCTTCCGGAACATGCTGGTCTTGACAATGGCAGGGAACTGCACGGAGTGGATGTTTTGGATGCCCAGATCTGCCACGACACCAGCAGCTAGGCCGTACACGGTAGGCGGCAGAACAAGGTAAGAACGTATGTACCCTGAATCAATCAAATTAGAGGTCAGAATTCAAAACGGGGGTGATAGGCGAACGCACCTTGCTTGTCTGCGGCTAAGATCAAGAGATCCGTCTTCCTGTGAATAGCTTCCTCGGGGATACTTGCGAGACGATCCAAGTCGAGGTCGGAGAATACAGGGTACTTGTTGTGCAGACCCAGTGCGTTATCTTGAATGACACCAGTCCCGGACTAGAGATGAGACGTTAGGCCAGGTAGAGATACAGCGACATGAAAACCCACGGTATGAATCAGAGCAGGTACAGATCCATCGGTTTCGTGTTTCTTCTTCATTCCATCAAGGATAGCCTGGGCGGCGACGTGGTCATCTGCATCGACCTAGCATAGAGATTGAGTAACATCCTACTCCCAGTAACGAGGATGCCTACAAAGGTAAGCACGATGTCTGCTTTCGACGCGGCATCGGTGAGCACATCGACATCCTTATAGCTTCCGATGACAGTCTGAACTTCCGAGCGTCCTAAGCTTCGCAGCCTTGTCTTCTGACCGTGCGAGAGCAGTTATTGTGGCAGGGTTGACCACGGTAAGGAGCTTGGAAAGGAAGGAACCTCCGAGGTACCCTTCAGACAACAAGTATCAGCAGCAGGCCAACAGAACATGGAGAGAATCGGGCGCACCTGTAGCACCAGTAATGAAGATTTTAGGCGAGGACATGACCGCGAAATCTGAGCATCGTCACCCATCGACTAGCTGCTTATATACCCTAGCAGTCTCCTCGGAGTCCGCTCAACAAAATTAAGTCCGTGACGGAAAGACGGAAATTCGCATGACTGTCGAGAAATGGCTTTTAGTGATTGGATAATGTAATGGTGCCGGGTGTCGTGTCAATCTTGCCGACTCGGGGTAATGGTCCAAATTTAGGCATCCGCCCTTTTGCAAGTGCATAATCGTGTTCCAGTCGTGTTGTGATTTGACTGCGATATTGTTCTGGAGTATGCATCGTGGTTGGGTTGATAACGCCATGGCCAGCCTCGCCAAGGTTGCGTCGTAAAACAAACATGTAAATACATGAATGGGTGGTAGTGGTGGGGTAATCTGATATCGGAGAGAACACAAGATTTAACGTTGAATTCACCGTTAATGAAGATGATCCCGACTCAGACTTTGTGATCCCGTTTCTTGTTTCCCGTGGCACCTCCAGAAGCACTGCAGTCAACTCGTAATTCGTTGCTCGCCTATTCTTTGCGTAAATCAAATCAATTGTTCTTGGCTATGCCCGTCTCCGGGGAGGCCAACTGCTATTTTCGAACATTCTTTGTGATATCACAGCTTAGCCCACGGAGTCCGAAGCGGCAGGCAACATGATTCAGTACAAAGCTAAGGTACAACTCGTACGTTGCCAAGTATAATCGCTAATATATTCCCAAAGCCACCACAGGCACTGCTTCTGTGAGGTTTAATTAAGTCAAGAAACGAGTCCAGGGGAACGAACGCTCGCTTACCGACATCATAGCTCAATGCTACAGCAGCGCTGATCGTTAGACAGCTGGAGAGAGGTACGGCATGGACGCATCACAGGATGACATACAAACTACAGCACGAATGGACTTCGTGATTTTCTTGTGGATGTTAGTGCTTGGTATTATCTTTCCGAACCAAAGGGTATCAAATTAAACAGTCCGAATACAATTTTTAGCCAGAGCCTCAAAGTGCGGATGCGTCGAGTCGGCAGTGCTTTCACTCTACCAAAATGCGATCAGTAAGGATTGTAACAGAAAGTATGTACGCGTACTTTATCACTTGATGTCTGCGTCTTTCCTGTCTCAGTGTCCAACGTGTGCCCAAACTGTACATCGCAAACTGGAGTCAGTATTACCGGCTCGAAACCACCATCGCCATCTATTCTGAAAGAGGATGGATCACTACGACTCATAGTCTTAAGCAGCATAAGGGTAATCAGAACCGTCAGGCTATAAATGCGCCCGAGGGCGGCAAAGATGGTGAAGGATGCTATTTTATGATAGTTAACAACAACCGAGGATGAACAGGAGATCTGGCGCACCATTCCAGACAGTAAAAAGAAAAACCATCACGAGGACTGTAGACATGGCCGTCGTGAAGCCGCAAGTCAAGGCTTGTATCATCACACGACGCAATAAGCTAGATTTATCATCAATGGCCGAAAGGAACAAGATTGCTAGAGAATGAAATACTCACCTTTTTGTATGGGCATGTGCTGACTGTATGTGTAAACATGCCCAGGCCAGAGACCCTGCAATCGTAATGTCCGTTGCTGCACACATCACAGCATTTGTACTACATTCAGACTTTGGGTAAACAAAGCGTTGGGTCGAAAAAGTATGATCTCACATCACCAACGGTATAACTAATATGAGGTCGTCCGGATGAACGAGAAGATACATGTTTGATACCAGATTGCAGAGCATCTATACTCGCCGTTGAAAAGAAAAAAAATCATTCGTACCGGTAAAGGAAGGCTCACATGGGCTATGATGAGAAATATGATCCATCCAGTGATCCACTTATTACTGGTACTAAACACCTCCAAGCCTGAGAATGAGACACATCAGAGGTATGAGAGACTCACAGTGTCCAATATCGGTAACAGAAGAAGGCTTGCGCAATCGAGGCAGAGGTGTATGTAAGCAAAGCTCCAGTCGGGACAGTCCATGACAATGTAGGGTATGATGCAACTGGACATAAATCGAGTTGTGAGTTTATGGACACAAAATTGTTTCGAACACCAACCATTATTCATAACCAGATACTAGAGAGCTGCATTAGCACAACGGGAGAGCGAGGACCAGGCCGGGGGACGCACGGCGTAAACATTAGCCACATCTACGATAGAACAAGCCCCATCGAGGACCAAAGATGTGAAGATCCAGTAGCGTAGCCACCTCGTCATCGTCAAGTGGCACAAGCAATAGATACTTAGAGCGACCTGGGACGTGTACAACATCATGTTCAACCATGAAGACGCCAGAAGCGCCCTAGTAGATATTAGCGACGCCAATTGAAGCAAGAGACCAAAGAAACGTACCCTGAAGAAGTATCAAAGTTCAATGACTCCCAAGCCATAGCGCACACAGGCTGAGGAAGAGAAGGCTTTATATTCCTAAACATTCCGTGACGAAATCTGAAGCATTCCCAAGAAGATCACGCCGAAGGACTGGGTACTTGAAGAAAAGAATTCCAAGGTCGCGGCGATCAAAGAAACGCTACGACACCTTGAATTGCGCCAGACACGGCTTCATTCTACCCTGGTGGTGGTAAGCCGCACTCGCAGAGCGCGTACCTATGGTACTGGGCCTGATAGGGTGGCCATGCACACAGGGTCAAAGTATTACAAACCTCAAATGCCTCTAGTCTGATATTGAAACTATCTGCATTTCAAGATATCGAGAGTGCTTGCGGCGCAGAATCATTGGCAACTGTTGAAGACGAAAATAGCGGACCGTATCGGACCGGTAGAGTTTTAAGCGGAGTCTCAAAATACTGAAAGTACTTTTCGCCATCTAAATTTAGACTCACCGAAGTATGGAAAGTAGATAAAAGGGGGCAGGGCAGGATAAGGGGGAAGTTCTGGCTTTCAATGTGTCACATTGTACATGTTTCGTACTAGCTGGTGAGAAGGTTTGATAACAGTATCCGTGTTCTGAGTTAAATATGATACGCCTCAAATGTAAGTAGTGCAACAATGCTTCGACTTCGACTTCTGCCATCGCCCCGTCTCCTTGGTGCTTGCATGTAACCGTCTGTCTATGTCGTACTCGACCCTGTTCCAGATTATCCTTTCGGCTCCTCATCCTCAAGTTCCCTCAGGGTCGGTCTTGTGGCTACTCCCCTTTTTGTTAATGCGCGGACTTCGCAATGACTCTCTGGAGGTAAGTCTAAGTCGGCAAAAACTGCAGAAGCCCTATATGGTAACGGATTCCATTCTTGCGCATAAAGTATTCGTCCCACTAGAGCGGTTCAATATTTAACAGAAGTATTGCTGCGGGCCTTTCTACGGTTAGGACATATCATGTGGAATACTAAGATTCGTTCGGCGTCGGTCATTAATTAATACGCGTTAGACGTCAAGTAAGTGTGTAGTACATCAGCGAAAATTTGTCAGGGTTTGACAGTGTGGGGACATTTTGGTAGATCTGATTCGAGTTTTTGGCTCAGTCAAAGAGTTTAGAATTTAAACTATCATCGATCGTGAGCTAGCTCTGAGACACGCTGCCGTCACTCATCGACAACTCCTTCCTGCAAAGAGACGAGGTGATACAATCCTAGTACGCCATCATATCCACACCTAACCTTTGGTACATTTTACTGGCAAACGTACAGTCGAAAGTGCTTGACCTTAAGAAAACGTGTGTAAGAATGTATAGTGTGAGAGAGGCCTCCATTTTTTTGGCGAGTCTACATGAACTTGATGGGTGGGTATATACGATCCAATGGTAAATATGCACTGTTCCGGTATGTGTATGTCATCATTTAAATTACTTCTTAAAGAGCATCCTTAAGATCACAGATAAAAAGGGATACCATATACCACTGGCGCTGCTCCAGTGAGATATTTCAACTTGCACACGTCTCTTGACTGAGCGACGGCTGCAACAAGAGATGTCCTCTCGGGATCCATCATCGACCCAACAGTCCAGTCCTGTACGTGGTCTCTAGTGAGATGCAACTTATCAAATACTGACTGTGAGAATTTATCGATGTCTCTGTCAGTCACATCCCATAGGTTAGCAACCAACGTCGGGCTGGGAATGCCATTAGTAAACTCGACATGGGTCTAGAGCAAACGATCCATTTACCATCCAGCAATTATATAATTATAAGGGGCACCAACGCGATCAAAGTTGCCCATCTCCCGCAAAAAGCCCGAAGAACACCCCCAGAGCATGACAGCCGCGCATCGAGGAAGATGACGGATTCTATGTGAACGAACATATTGCTCTCCACCCCCATGACCGAAATACCTAAGGAATAATAATATTAGTGCCGGACCTCGAAACGCAACAAAGAGTACACTGACACAACAAGATCCTTGTCTTGCAGAGCGTTCAGGAATTGCTGCTCACTGGGTGGCCGTCCAATAATTCCCTGCCAACCGACAGATTCCATGTCCTCCGCCCACTCCTTAAACCTCCCTTCCGTGCGGCTGAGATCGCCGCTTGGGTTGAGCACATAATACCCTTTTCGAGGATCCACAAATGCTCTGTCCACATCCGAGTCGACACTCGATCTGCATCGTGCCTTCTGTTGCCAACGTGAGAATTCAACTCTATCCAGAAGGAACTCGACGCTGGGAATGCGACTGATACTTCGGCCTCGCAAGATAGGAATATTTTCCCAGGGCAAACCCTGGATGTCCTTGTCCAAGACCAAGAATATGTGTTCGTCCGGCTGTGGGACGTTACGTACTTTTCTAGTCCTCCGGGAAACATGGTCCTCCAATGCTGAGCGTAAGTCGATGACCACTTGTGTCACATCAATCTCGGCGATGGCCACGGAAACACCGTGAAATTGGTACAGATCGAGCATGAAGTAAACGAGATCTTCTAGTTCCTCGTCCTGGCATTGAGGAGACAAGGTAGAAAAACATTCCATGAGTGTATCATCGAGGGTAACCCGATTAGGTGTTTGGTAATCGGAAGCGATCTTTCGGTGACCTATTGCTTTTTGCTTGGTCTTCTTGTCTTGGAGGTGCAGTCCTCGCTGAAAGGCTTTATCGAACAAAGAGCGCAAATGTGTAATCTCCTCAGCGGAAAGTTGTGGACGCGGGCTGAGAATAGTCTGGCAATGTCTTCAGCATCAGAAAGAAAGACGACATCATAGACGCACCTTGAAAGCCCCCAACCAGCAGAACTCGATGTTCTGCAGCAGTTCTCGCAACCTGGTGTCCAACGAAGCACGCTCTTTCCACCATTTAGACTTCGCATCATCGTCATTGGGCTTAATATTGACGGCTGCTTTCGTTGTCTGGTTGCTTGATCGTATTATGTCCTGGAATTCAGTAATTGCATCCTCGAACGTCAGATGCCCCTCGTCCCCTTCACCATCTCGCCGGCCCTTCAATGGAACACAGAAGACCAAGTCTCTATCACGAACGTCCCCCCCATACTGTCGAGTGACGAACAGCGTGCTTTTGTCCTCGGTGACGCACATGTGTACGACCGACCAAGTGACTGGAAGTGACGCCATTTGGCACGTTGACAAAGTTGGAATATCAACGGGTCGAGATCGATACCGTTGTTGTACACGATTCCAATAGTCCTTGAGTGATGATTCCGCCGCGTCTGTTTCATCGTCGGACGCGTCACTGGTTCGAGGTCGCCGGAGAATGGGCTTGCTACTGTTCTGGGAAGTTCTTGATGCAGACGCGAGCGGCCACCGACAATCATCCAAGGAAACCGCGGTTGGAAACTTGTGAAGGATGGCCTCGTACATCTCGCGTCGAAGCGTTATAGCAGAAGAAGCGTCTGCAGCGAGGATAAATACATCAAAAGTTTGATATGCGGAAGAAAGATACCTAGAAGACTAGCGACAAGAAGGGGTCCGTCCGCTCCTGATTTTCCTAAGGATGTTTGGAAGGCTCTGATGAGCGCTAACTTGATAGCTGCTTCGCGGACATGCGACACATCGCCATTATGCGCCGTGAGCTTCAAGTTATCGCAAAACAGTCGAGCTGCTGTTTCCAGACTTCGAGTGATCTCTAGTGATGTCCCTGACAATGTGGGCGTATCCGCACCCGCCGTTCCTAACGGCAGGGCTATTGCTATAGCAATTTCAGTATACCGACTAGCGAGAAATACAAGAAAGCTTACTGGATTCTGTAAGAGAACTCAAGAACATGTCAGCGCGAAAACGCTTATAAACACCATGGAGCGTCAGTTTCGCAATTAAACTGTTTTCTTCCGCCTGGAACAGAATCAGACGAAAGCATCAAGTAAAACAGTTGGAGGCAATACCTTGGTTTGAGAGTTATATGACAAACACATAAACATCTCCAGTAGTTCGGTAGACTGCTCCCCATTGTCGTCACGGAGGTGCCAGACTAGAGAAGGATTGAGACAATACAGAGAAACCAAAAATGGGCCACATACTTCGGTTTCGTAAGAGTTTCGTAAGCAGTCCAGGCACCATCAGCTCTGTGCCTGTGGATCTTCGGGGTCTGCATTTTTCATGAGCTATTCATTCATCCTGAAAACATGCGAGGGAGCATACCCGAATACTAGGCCATCGAAGAGTCCGAAAGTCTTGTCGAGCCGCTCCAAAATCTGTGCCGCCATTTGATAGTCGATATCCGCATCGACTTGACTAAATTGCCCACGAAGTCGATGTATGTCAGCTAAATCAATGCCCGTGTCATCACACATCAGCTGAAGAGCTGCCGCCAGACTCTCTCGGCCTTCCTCGAGTTTTTCCTGATGCAACTGCAATTCTGCTTTCCGAATCAAAGCTCGTGCCATCATAGCAGGAGCATTCAAAGCCTGGGCAAGATCTTCCGCCTGTTGCGCGAAGAATTCTGCTTCACGAGCCGAGCCTTGAATTGCATACCCATCACATAGGGCAAACAGTGTCAACATTAAACCCTCTGATATACGCCAGCCCAACTCATTCATAGCTTCTCGGCGTGAGAACTCTTTCTTTGCTGGGTTAGACGACGCGTCCTCCGGTGTCCGTGAAGTGCGGGGGTCTGTGAAAGGATCTGCTTCGTCGGAGGGCTTTGGTTTCGAAGACGGGGGGTTGAAGACGTGAGAGGGCATCGAAAGCACGATTCCACTGCCTCAGGGATTGAAGAAGACCATCAAGATAGGACGCGGTGTCGTCCTGCAGCATGATTAGAGTGTCGAAGGATCTAACAATCTTTTGAAACTTACTTTACAAGATTGGATAAGTGAGTGTACATGAAAAGCCATAGCCGTCTTTTCTATACGAACGATACGCCGTTGAACACGTTGTAAGGGAGGTAGCGTCTTGTCTTCTTTCAGATGATCCGAGAAATTCAGAGCTGCTTGGTATAATTCGGAGCTATGAACGACTATCATGACGGGCACCCAACTGGTAACGCTAGGACCCACCTCTGTGCTATATCATCGAGTATAACTCTAGATTCTGCAAAGCGGAGGAGAAATGTAATCGCTACATCGAAAGACACCTGTCCGGCTTGCAACCGTCGGAGATAGTTGACTGAAGATTTTGTTTGCTCTTTTCATTTTCCCAAGGCTTACAAAATCATGAGCTAGCTGTGCTGAAGCCCATACATAACCTGCACCAGTATGAGCCTGTGTATATAAAAAAAAGGGATGCCTTACGATCGCTTGAGCAACCCCCGGAACATTCGGAAATTCTTCGCATGATGTCCAAGGCATTGACTCTGGGTATCAAAAGGGATAGCACGCCAAGAATGTGAACCAACGACTCTGAAAGGAAGTTTGACATTGAAGGGTAGGGAGTAGGGTGACAAGGAGGACTTACGAAGAGTATCCAAAAGTTTCCCTGCGTCTTCGAACACGACATTAGCAGTGGAGGATCGGGTAGCTGTCTGAGCAGGCGTGGCCGTGTTGATTGGTACATCTTCCAGGGCTGCAAAAACATCAAGTTAGAATATGTGGTTCATCAGGTCAGTGATCACTAACCCTTGCGCTGACGAGGCTTAGGTGTAGTGGGTGTCTTTGCCGGTGTCTTCTTAGCTGTTGTTCTTCTCGTACTAGACGCCGGTTTCTCAGCTTTCCTGGCTGAGGACTGCTTAGGTGTCGCTTTCCGGGACACCTTAGCGTCAGCTCCTGATTGCAAATAAGATCGTAAAATCTCGCAAGCAGCATTTGAGCCTTCGATAATTAGCGCCATCTGCTGTGGATCAGCACGACGATGTGCATGCATCGCTTGCCAGATGTGAGCCAGAGCACGATACTGCGAAGAATATGCTGCAAGGTCCCGCGTCTGTAGCTGAGTGCTGGAAAGAATTTCATTAGGAGGTGACAAACGCCACAATGGAATACTCTTACCTCACTCACAAGAGCCAGGATGTCAACAACAATGGCGTCAGGCGTTCCGATTTGACTGATTATATCTAGCCCACAATGATAGGCGAATATCAAACACTGGATAAGGACCCTGGCACGCCGTAAAGGCATGCCTGCACAAGTGTAAAGTTCCGTTGCATCCTTCAACAATCCCGCCATTACCGCCTGGACGGATTTCTTGACAAGATGTGGCTCCAAACATCCCAGTTGTCGTTCTAGAAGTGCCCCAACGACGCTTGGATTATCGAGCCCGGCAAATCGTAGGGATATATCGGGATGGAACAACATCAGATCACATACGCCTTGGTAGGTGACCTTGTCCACTATGCTGCACAGTTCCTTGACGGCAGGCGAACAATCGAAGAGAGCGCTAAGGCTAGAATTTCCAGAACGCTGCACGAAGTCTGACACTTGGTAGGGAAAGACCTTTATGCATTGCACAAATGCTTCGTGAGCAGGCTACTTCAAAATGAGATAGTGAAAGCATGAGTCAATAGCGGCCTACCTTTCTGTCACCGATTTTTGCATAGCAGAGACCCAGCAGCTGCCAGCGTCGATACAACTGGTTATTCAATTGGATCCATCCACCTTCCTTGTCGTCTCCTTCAGATCCAGGGCGTGATTGGAGGCTCAAAGCCTTTGAACCAAGTTCGCAACCATCCTTGAAAAAAGCTGATGGCAGAAGCAGATGCCGTTCGGATTGATACAAGGTTCCGCCAGCGTTATGAAAAGCCCCAGATACGCAGCGTGTAAGTTTGCTTCGTCAAAGCCAGTGACACCGTCTTTACCTAGTTCGACTAGTGCTGCCGCTCGCACCAGATAGCTGTGCGCAGGGACATAGGTTCTGATGTTTGAGACGTCCAACCGGGACCGTGACAATACAAACAGTGTCTCGAGCGCCTGTGTCAAGGGTGTTTTTTGAACTGGTTTCTGCCGGACTGTCAATCAGAATACAAATGATCGGGGCCACAGCACTTACCACCTTGATGATCTCTCCAGAACATTCACAATCAGCTCGAGAAGAGAAGAGATTTCAGAGACATCTTTGAACTGGGCGTCGGAACCGCCAGACGTGGATTCGAGGGTCTTGACAACAGCCCTTCGAAAGTCCTTTCTAATGCACGGTCACCTTTGCCTTCCATCCACGAGATATCCGGATTGCGGCGTAGATCCTCGGCCACCCTGGTCCAAAAGTGCCATAGTACTGTCCAAGGCATTGTGCAAAGAACCTTGGTGAATAACGTAAGTCTTCTGATCAGCACGACATGTGTACCTTACCTTCGTCAGGCTTGTCTAATAAGGATGCGGTACGCGTAAGGTTGGCACAAAAGTGTGCCTTATCCACTTTGGGGGAGGGGGGGTTTCGGTTCGTGCCTCTTCCGGACTTGGTATTTCTGTATCGCCCATGGATGGAGGCATTCCTTCGGCGGAGATGCACGATGGATCAGTCCAACAATCTTATCTAACAAGGCAATATTTCCGTTCTGTGGCGAAGAATCCTGAGTCGATGAATGAACATGAGTAAAAGATTTTCCTACGCGATTCGCGAGCTCTATCCGTATTCGCAAAATCCCGCGAAGCCCTTCCCTTTAAGAAACTCTGTACTATCCTGCTTTGTCTCCGCGATTGTAACCAGGTGGCAAAAGCTTGGACCAAGATATTCCCGGCCTGTTGATGCACGTCTGACGAAGAGGGCTGCTCCGAAAGCAATGATTTCATGTAAACAGCGGCGTACTTCGTGGGTTGCTCCCAAAAGACGTCTGGACTTCCAACAGTACCAGGGCTCGTATAAGCCAAACAACAAAGAGCGTGCATCCGGATGAAGAATGCAGATGACGTGTCGGATTGCATGATTTCGGCAGGAATAGATTTGGTTAGCACAGAATAGATTCGGGTGAGGATGAAGTCAATATGCTTTGTCGGAAGACGTTGAAAGAAAGGCATCCAGGACATGAGGGTGAATTCATGCCGTAGGGTGTCCGCCAGATTCGTTAGAAAGTCAGTAGGCAACTTGTGCGGTCGTAAGGTCGTTTTTGGGCGGCGGAAAATATGTTGATGTGATAACCACCAGCGCATACATAAAATAATTAGATACCAGAGTCAGTAGGGAAGGTTCGATAGAGGAAGGTATTGCAGGAATCGGCACGGTGATCAAATGGAGCTTTCCAGACGGCTTTGATTTTGATGGAATTGACACAGATAGAAGCTTGCAGAGACTGCAGCATGTCAGGCAAGGACAGACAGCAATGCAGCATCATGCTATGAGTATGTTAGTGGCTGAGTAAAATCCAAGAGTAGAGTGGCGCACCATATCCAGCGCAACAAGCTTTCCCAGAACACTCATAGCAGCCCGTTCAACATCTATATCCCCCGGACATAGCTCTCGCAGAGACGCTATGTGAGTGACAGCTGACGTAGCCGCTGATTTTGCCTCCGTAAGCTTTCTGGGCGAATCACCAGTCGACTGTTTCCAACCCGAAGCCACTATTGACGCCAGAGACTGAGAGGCGGAATTTACAGCGCGCATGGCGACGATCTTCTGCCTTTCCGCACTAAGGATAGGTGTTTGAGCTTTCGCCTTCCCTTTCGTGTTCGTGATGCTGAGACCAGAGGCTAATTGATCCGCAAGACGATCTACTGTGGGCGTCTTCGGTATGCCATTACAAGCTCGAGTTCGACGAGATGTGGACGCGACAGGCATTGGAAGAAAATGAAGTGAGGAGAGACTCGGAAATTCCGCGAGGCTGAAGTTCGAGGTACCACGTGAGCGACGC
Source organism: Desarmillaria tabescens (assembly GCF_030435595.1). Classification (NCBI taxonomy): domain Eukaryota; kingdom Fungi; phylum Basidiomycota; class Agaricomycetes; order Agaricales; family Physalacriaceae; genus Desarmillaria; species Desarmillaria tabescens. The sequence continues at coordinate 46,822 of NW_026848534.1, forward strand.
GTTGTTTGTTCCTGCCATCGAAGACATGCCGATATGCCGACCGGAGGAACCGTTCCGGTCCGTTTGTTGTTGTAGGATGTTGTTCTCAGTCGTTCCTTCTTCTTTCGACCCTAAATACACCCCCTTATCATTTTCTATCCCCAGCACGCTTCTTCCGACTCGGAAACTCTATCTTTTCATCAGCAACAGCCTAGGCTGCGAA
>NW_026848535.1:0-46737 GCF_030435595.1 Desarmillaria tabescens
ACAATAAATTTGCTTATGTTCTTCGAGTAGCTTGTCGCAATTTGTCTCACACTAGGAAATCCCCTCTATCGCGTTCGTAATGCTCACGAAAAAACGCTGGGGTATTTACCCACAAATCAACCTCCCGACTCATCCGCTGTTACATGAACTCGTTCATCGAATGGAGGCCTGGAAAAATATATGGCTCCGGTCATGTGTAGAAATTAGGACATATGCATAGTGAATTTCACCCCCCTAGTTAGGACGGAGATTATACTATGTCCGACATACATGATGACAACGCGAGGTAATGTGTACATGACGATAGAAACTTGTTATTAGTGGCTGTGGTTCCTGAAAACTTAGAGCTACAGGAAGGTACTTCTCCTTGTTCTTAAAATCCACGAAACCACACTCCGGTGCCGATGAAAAAGAATAGACTGTCAGTAGTTTAGATATATCATTTAAGAAGAGAATCTTGCCCTGAAATTAATGATAGCTGTTAGGTTACTCCAGAATACGTTGGTGGAATTGTTTGGCAACTGAAATAACCCTGGCAAGTTTCCCAAAGAAAGGAAAAAGATCAATAGTGGACTACAATGAAATGACGGACAGATGGCCCGTTAGACAGAAGGATGTCGAGAAGGGACAACGTTGGACGGAATAAGCGTCAAGATGTATAATACTGTTGGAAAACGGGGTATCGGTTCGTTCCCAGTGTCACATGCGCGGTAGCAAGCCAATAGTATTGCGCTTGGCTGAGCTCTGCAAACGCATGAGGATCTACTCTACAGTACCTACTTTTATACTAAATGTACTTTTACTAGAACTTTCCACGCTTTTCCTAAGACTTCTTCCTTAATAAGCGAACTCGGCATGATGCCGGATTGCCAAATCCCAACAAATACACTGGGACTGTAATCCGTCCGTCTCCTTAGGTAGGTTGTTATGGCTCATTGACGAAATACAAGTTGAAGTCGATTTGTGAAGAGACCCAGCGCATGGGCCGGCACCACGGCGCGGTTGTTTTGGGTTACGTCATCTTTGATTGCTCTTGCTCGTCCTTCCACCATAGGGTACACAGCTCAGCCTTGTATACCGCTCTTTTCTACTACAATGACTCGTGATTGAGTAGGGATTTATCTACAGGGACTCCATTCGCCTCACTACTGAACTCGGCGAAGCCATGACAATAAACGAGAAACTGGCGCAGGGTTCCTGAATCTTGGGGATGGACAGGAAGATGTATTTTCTCATTAGGCTGCATGATATTACTCCCGATATTCCATTCCTGATTAAGATTGCTCAATAGCTTGCCGATATCTTCCATAAGAAACCTGCCTCAAACGAAGTTGGGAATCCTGTTCGGCCTCGCGTGTTTTCACATCATGCTTCTGTTCATCGCTGCGCTAGAGAGAATGGTATTCGGCCTGTGTTCAGTAATAGGTGCTCGCCTAGCCAGTCTTTCGACCCGAGGAGGTACACGAAGCCACCGAGTACGATTTAAGATATGTGACAGGTGGACACTGTCGTTTTCTCGGTGAGTATTCGTTCTTGCATTCGAGGCTACACTGAAACCGTTATGTATTATGGACAGTGAACGTCGTACTCCTCACCCCGTCACCGGTCACCTTCCCTAACCTAGCATCAAACACGTTCTTCAATCGAACCCACGCACTACACATCCTCGCTCCACTGCGGAATGACAAGTTCTTTCGCTCGATCAGGTTCTGAACGTGCGCACATACACTCAGTTGGTGGGTTGCACGACATGTGGATATTGTCAGGGCATCTTTCAGGCTGATTTGCACCCCGCCCAGCATTTCACCACTCGTGACCTGTTCCATCAGGGAAAGCCGCTGGACAATCAGCCTCTTCTCCTGGTGATACCAGGCATCTGTCTGTCGAGGATGAGGACCCTAATAATGTTGCAGCAAACCGGGAACGCATGGATGATTCCGATTCGGTACGTGCCATGCTCAAATGCGTTTCGTGGTCTAATGTTCTCCCAGTACATACGAGTCAAGATGGTGCATAAGTACTGTTCTCTGTGAGCTGCAGGGCAGCGTGTGGGAGTGAGTCGTCTTTGATGTTTTCTTTTGATGACCCTGATGCTTCCCACGACGTACGTCCTAGTGGCAGAAGAGGTTAAGGAGCCCTTGAAGAGGATTGAACATATCAGTGTGGTATACAGAGGAAGAGCAGAAAAGAGACATGGTTTGGTTACGCATATCTCCTCCTCGACTTGACGCTCTATAGAGAGGCACATGTTTTTGTTTGATCAGTGTTCAGATGCTCGTGGCCTAGCAAGTCTGTCGGGTACACTGAAACGCCGTACAAAATTGAGGATTTATCGGAGTGGATGCGGTCGTCATCTCAGTGAGCGGCCTGTTCTTGGACTCGAAGCGGTGTTAATGCTATTTTTAGCATAACCATCACGGCCTGTATACGTCGTCCTCCACGCACAATAAGCGCACTCTTCAAACGGACTCGCCTGTTCCATATCTTTGCTCCACTGGGCAACAAAAACTACTTTGACTGGATGCTTGAGGCCTACTCAGGGGACCACACGCATCCTCGCTGGGTGTCATGTATGACGCGTAACGTTTTGGTGGTGTGCCCCTCCTTCTATCACAACGTCTTGAACAATGACATGGCTTTATCTACAGTGACTGCCCATCCGCGTCGTCAACGAACCAGGAGATAATGAATCTGTGGACGAGCTTGAGGAAGAACGGGAAGATAAATTTCTAAGTGTGTTGCGTATTTGTTGTCCTATATTTGCATCTCTGATTGTTTGATAGTTTGCCTGTTTCGTCCGCGACGTCCCTGCTCATCGGGATTCATATTCGTATGCCGGCATGAGGTGTGGAGGAAGATCATCGAGACGACGTCGAGGCGACATGATTCGGCAACGAGTGTTCCTCTTCGAGATGGCAAGGATGCTGTTTGACTTGGTCTTTGGCGATAGGTGCAAGCCCAGCCAGTCTATCAGCCTGAAGAAGTACACCAAACCTCCTTGCAAAATTGAGGATATGCCAGAAGTGGACACCGGTGAATAGCCCCGTTCTTGCATTGGAGGATACACCAATGCTCTAGTTCGCATAATCATTACCAGTACGCGTTCGTCCTTCTAAGATTCGTCATCTGCTAACCTTTCTTAGTCTAGACACGCACACCATAACCACGCTGTTCAAATAGATTCGCCTGCCCCGCATCTTCGCTCCTCTAGGCAACGACAAGTACTTTGAGGCAATTGGGTATACCGAAGGGGCACGCGCGTACACTCAAGTGGTGGGATGCCAGACACATGGAGATACCCCTCATGTCCTTCACACTCACCTGCACCCCGCACAACATTTCACTGGGGCAAGACCCTCTGGGTGAGCAGGGCTCTCGAGGGTGAGGGTAAGAAGGTGTATTTCGCTGGTGATACCGGGTATAGGTTCGTCAAGGATGGGAAGGACATGGATGAGAGACGTACGTGTCCCTTGTTCAAGGATATCGGTGAGCATATGGTGGGTTCGATTTGGTACGCGTGCAGCGCTCGGTTATGTTTTGTGATGTTGATGTTCGCCTAGGATGTTCGAACTGAGGTGGTTCTCACGTCGATAATACATTGCGCTCCACAAGATAGCATGCGCATCTTCAAGGATGTTGGGGCGAAGAAGGCTATTGCTATGCAATGGGGTGAGCTATCTCTTACGTCCTCCTTTACTTTCGCTTTCCTGATTCTTTTCAGGGCGTGAATTCTGATGACAGAAGAGATTACCAAGCCACGGAAGAAATTTGCCGAGGAGTGCAAGAAGATTGGGATAGAAGAGGGCGACTTTCTTGTCAGCTTTTATTGGCGAGACTAAATGCTTTTAATACTCTGTTCGATATTAGGTTATACGCTCCAATCAAAAAACAAGGCGGAAGCTCACTGCAACGTAGAGTCCACTAGAAATAAGCGATGTTCAGACTTCACTCGAAGAACAAACAAGTACGGAGACCGAGATCGATGATCGATGACCACCACATCTTGTACGTGCACCGTCTGTGGTTTTTTGTCTTCAATCTATTTATTTCTTGACCCTTGAGTAGCACCGCTTTCGTACAAACACACAGCTTAAAATCGTTGAGGTGAAGCCTTGGGAAGCGAATTTGCTTTCAAGTAGGCGCAAATGCATGTAAAGCACCGGGTAAGCGGCCTCAACCTTCAAAGGGGTTGTAAAGTTCGCTGGAGAGCTACACTTCCAGTTGTTGATTTGACGTGCTTTGGAGGTGTCGTATGCGAGATATCGCGTGCGATGTAGGTATGTCATACACGGTATGCTTGTTTCTACATGTTCATTCCTTATGCTACTGCCAAATTATTCCAAAAACAATCCGAGGGTGCGTTATGCTGCTGAGCGTCTTTTAAGGTCTGCGGAGAGTGTATGTCGCTTGGAAATCTTATAAATCGTTGTTACGGCCTCTATGTTGTTATTTTCATCTTGGGAACGTCTAATAGTAACGCTGATGTTACCACCTGCCAAAAAGGCTCGTGGAGAGTGAGATTGATAGCGCCCTGGGATGGAAATGAAAAGCCGGAGAGAAGCAATTGGATGCCTTGAATAGGAAGGACCGGCAAAGCGGCAGAAGCCAGTCATTTTTGGATAAGGCATCTGATGCGCATACGTCATCCCTTGCCGCGCTTTCTTTTCCTTCTAATTTACATTCATGGGGTACGCAAGTGTAAGCCCCTCCTGTCTATAACAACAGCTTGGAGATTGCGCACAGAACTATCTACGATCATGCTTAGCATCTCCGCTATCCACGTCGTCGACGAACCAGGCGAGGAGAAGACAGTATGAGGTGGGCGCCCAGTGCGTTGGACCTTCGATAAGCCTGTGTAGTTCCAGAACCCGTGGCCGATCTGGAGGAAGAATGGGGGGAAGAATGGGCTAAGTGTGGTGCGTATCTCCAGATTTTCATGAGGCCTCGAAACTGGCGCTGATTGCTGGGGAAGCTTGCATATATGACTCGAAATAGACCCGACCTGCGTAAAGTCGGGATTCTTGTCACGACACCGACGTGGGGTGGAGAGGATGGACACAGGGGTGAGGTGAAAGGGATGTGGTTGGGCTACGCGTTTTTCATCATCGAGTTTCCATACGTCGCTTCGCTAGGGAGAGGTGCAAGGGTGCTGTTCGACTCAGTGTTCAGTGATAGGTGTTAGCCGAGCCAGTATTTCCGTCCGGAGAGGTATACCGAGCCGCCGTGTAAGATCGAAGATATACCAGAGGTGGACGCTATTGTCATCTCGGTGAGTGCCCCATTCTTGGATTCAAGCCTTCGCTAATGCTGTTGCTAGCATAACCATTATGACCAGTACGCGTCGTTCTCCACCCCATTCCAATCGCCTACCCACCTTTCCTAGTCTAGACACCTACACCATAATCACGCTCTTCAAACGAGCCGGCCAGCCCCATATCTTCACTCCTCTAGGCAGCGAAAAGTACTTCAACTCAATTGGCATACCGAAGGCCACACGCACACTCTCGACTGGTAGGACGCACGAGCGTAGAGATAGCCAGCATGTCGTCCTTCAAGCTTACCTGTATACCCGCAGAGCATTTCACCTGTCGGAGACTGCTCGATTAAGCCATGACTCTGTGGGCGAGCTGGGCAGTGAAAGGTGCGGGTAAGACGGTGTATTTCGATGGTGATACGGGGTATCGATCCGTTAAGGATGGGGAGGATGAGGATAAGTGGCCGACGTGTCCTGTGTTCAAGGAAATTGGAGAGTCGCAATTCAAATTCTCATCCTACTGGCAAGATGTCGCTGCCGGTGCTATTGTGAGTTCCAATTTCAGATGCTTTCGCCGTGCATTTGAACAATTTCTGATGCGTCTTCAGCTCAAAATTTCCGACTTTACAAGCCTGTGGAGGCAAAGTCACACATAGGTTAGTGATTTCTCGTGTCATACAAGTTTGGTCTGACTTTTCCTTGTTATTTAGGCTTCCTGATCCACTTTAAGCTTGATCTTTGGTAAGTCGGTGTTCACTCCATTGTTTGGTCTGTCCTCGCTCATACTTTCTTGCGAAGGGCATAAAATCCTTTCAGATTCTACCTCTGAATCTTACGGAGCTAATCTCTCCCAAACTTAGGTAAGTCTTCTACCTTTTTTCCGCAGTCTCCGAGGCTAACCCCCGGTTAAAGACCTAGATCAATGCCTACAATATTGTCGTGCTTATTCAAAGAATCCAGACTGATTTGAAACATAGCGACGTGTGTATACTGGGAATTATCATGAAATATCACGTTTCCGAGGAGCTATGGATTTTGCTGCATTGGGCATCGACATCACTTTTCCTGAGAACGGCGGTATCAGCAGTTCAGGGAAGGTTGGCGAAGCAAGTTCTAGGAGTGGGATGATGCGAACAAGCGATGATAAAAGAGTGCCAGTTAGCAAAATGAGCATCTGCGACCAATCTGCGACAAGACCCTGGTCAGTATTTTTAATGACCCTGAAGGAGGAGTTCAGAGAGCGATAGGAGGACCAGGTTCAGTTGGTGGGTGATGAATACGTAATGTTCGATGCTCGACTAACGGGTTTCTCAGAGACTGAAAACTGAACGTAAATTGCGATATACTTTCAGTTACGGAATCTCCGTGGCTAATGTTCTTGTTAGCATAATCACTACCACTACTTAGCACGTGTCTTTCTCCAGAAATGTGTCGCTTGCTGATCTTATCTGGTCTATAAAGGTGTGCGCCAAGCACCCTCTTCAAAAAGACTCAGCTGTTCCATATCTTCGGTCCCCTGAACGAAAAGTACGGGCATTTGCATATGTCCCTATGCATATACTCTAGTACTGGATGGGCGTACAACGGGTGGAGATACCCCTATCCCACAGTCACGGGATCCCACAGCATCTCGCAGGTTTACCACGCACAATCAACACTGACAACCACGCAGCCACACAGGCTCCCACACTAAATTCTTCTTTCCCCAACGACGCCCTATTTCTCATATCCAGCAATGTCTCCATCCACTCCCTTGATTCCAGCACAAGGCCCTCAGGCTGTGGTATTTCGCGCCGCAAAAGAAGTGACTTGCATCCTTAGAGACGCGGGATACACATTTGCAATCATGGGGAGTTTGGCTTGCTATCTCTACGGAAATGAACGCCTACCAAATGTAAGATCCGTCGCGCTCATCTTATATCTCGGTTGTGATACTGACGAAGCGGTAGGACGTCGACATTTTGATTTCATCGCGTACCTGCGATCTGGAGCCACTCAAGAAATTTCTCGTCACCCAGAACCCGGATCATTTCTATCTCGTGGATGCCAAATCACCTCGAGCTAAGTTCAAGGTATTGTGGTACCACGATCATGGTAGAGATGGAAAACTGGAGAGAACAAAGGTCGATATCATGAAACCGGGAGTTATGCAGCTGCCGATGATATTTTCTGAGGCTATCGTCGATAAGCAGGGGCTTCCGGTTGTTCCCATGTCGATCCTGCTGCTGCACAAACTCAGGGGTTGGGAGGATAATATGAAGTCTCCGAAGCCGCATCTTCGGAGGAAGCATGATGCGAATGTGGGAGATATAGGATCGTTGCTGAGGATCGTTATTGAGGATATGGGCAAGCAGGAAAAGAGAAACTCATTGCATTGGAAACGGTTTGCGCTGGAGAAGTTTAGTAAAGGATTCCAGGATGGGACGAGGCGTCGGGTGAACTTGTTCAGTGAGAGAAATCCAGAGTATGGGGATATGTGGAAGGAGCTCGGCTGGTAGAGATGTTGAACGGACTCTTTCTGATGTATGATATTTCCTGCTCGCTCAGTTCTTATTTAATTTCTGAAACTGATACTCAAATGCATTCTACTTGTGGCAGGATATTTCACTTCTGGGATGTACCGAGAATCGAATTTTGGTTAATCGTTAAGGAAAGAAAGCAAAGAATCTAGGTGCAGGTAAGGAGACGGTGAAATATGATATGTACAGCACCGGGTGAGCTGTATTGACCTTCATTCATTGCCGAGGTCACTACTGAGCTGTGCTGCTATCCGTCAGTTTGGCGCGCCTTTGACGCGTCGTATGCAAGATATGAAGCTTTTGTTCTACTTCTTCAATATTCATGTCCTGCTTTATCACGACATGACCATTCGGAGTATTTATCGTGCATGGTATGTTTCTGAATAACCGTTACTTTGAATTTGATGCGTGCTACGAAATCCAATACGAATAGTTGGTTCGTACGAGAATAACATACAGCCTGCTCATCGTTAGACTACAAATGTATCGGATATATGGGATAAATGGGTGGGAAGAGGAGACGTGCGTTTTCTAGTAGTTAGTGGTTCGGAATCCATCCATATTTAAGCTGCACAGGAGCCCTTTGCGTTGTTCACAAAATCCTGCGACTGCACTCTCGCACCCAAGAAAAAGAATAGGATGATTGATAGTCAGTAATTCGGATAGAGGGAATCGAACCCTGTAGTTAACGCTACTCCCGAATGGGTTTTGGTAACATTAAATAATCGCCCTGGCGTGTATCCTGAAGAAGCAACAAATGATCAGCAGCCGAAATGCCCGACCGTTATCCAGAAGGAAGTCGAGAAGGGACAATAGTGGACGGAATGGAAAACTCAACCAGATGTGTAAATAGTCGTTGGACTGCTATCCATGCGCCAGCTTAGTTATGTTATTATGATGCATTGAGAAGGCCCTGAAAATCGAAGCTGACAGACTTGTCATCAATGTTAGGAGAAGGGATGCAGAACTGGGCGCACGAAGAAGGGCCGGTATCGCGGCAATTTATTTTTGGATACATTATCCGATTGTGTACGTAATATTTACCCGCGCTCTTGCGCATTCCTTCCATCCTTGTGTTACGGCTCACGCTTGCGTGCCGCTTCTTCCCACAATAACAGCTCGACGAACGAGCATGGCTTTATCTACGGTGACCGACATCCCCGTTGTCGTCGACGAAGCAGGCGAAAAAAAGCATTCGGGATTCCTCTTCGGCCACGCGTGTTTCCTCATCAAGCTTCCGTTTATCGCCACGCCAGAGAGAATGTCATTCATCCTGTTCTGAGTGATAGGTTCTCGTTCAGCCAGTACTTCGGCTCGGAAAGGTATAGGAAGCTCTATGACTGAGGATGCATCAGAAGTGGATTCATTCGTTATCTCGGTGAGTTTTCGTTTTCGCATTCGAGGCAAGGCTAAAACCATCTGCATTATGTCCAGTTTGCGTCTTCCTCCTCAACCCTTCGCCTTGCCTAGTCTAGCATTAAGCACGCTCTTAAAATGGGCTCACGCACTACACATCTTCGCGTCACTGCGCAACGACATGCACTTTCACTCGATCGGGTTCCCAACGCGTGCGGATATAGTCAGTGGATGGGTTGCACGACGCGTGGAGATCACAGGGGCATCCATCTTTCAGGATAATTTGCATTCTGCCTAGTATTCATCCGCTCCGGGCCAGTTCCAACGAGAAACGCAGCTGGTCTCTTCCCCTGGTGATAACCAGGTGTCTGTTTGTTGAGGATGACGACCCCAATGATGGGTCTGATGCTTTCCACAATGTAGATTGTAACGACAGAAGAGGTTACGGAGCTGTCGAAGAGGGTTGAAGGCACCGATGTAGGTGGAGCAGGAAAGCCACGGCAAGGCAACGCTGTTTTTTTACGTGTGTTTCCTCTCGAGTACACTGTGAAGAGACGCATATTTTGTTCGAACGTTCAGGCACTTGTGGCCTAGCCAGTCTGTCGGATATACGGATACTGAGCAAGATTGAGGATTTATTGGAGGTGGATGCAGTCGTCATCTCAGTGAGTAGCGGTTCTTGGACTCGAAGTGGTGTTAATGCTATTTTTAGCAGAACATCACAGCTCGTACGTGTCGTTCTCCCCACGTCCGACTCACGCGCGCGCTTCAAACGGACTCGCCTGTCCCAAAACCACTTTGACTGAATGCACGAGGGACCGCGTGCGCTTCCTCTCTGCATCTCATGTACGACGCGTGACATTTCAGTGGTGCATACCTGCCATATAGGGACGACAAGAAGCAGGGATCGATGTGTATTTTTGAGGATATTGGTTAATTGGATCTGGCAGTGATACCTATTGGGTATATGGGTTGCGCGTGTTCGTAGCTCATGATGCTGATGTTTCAATCAGGGTGTAGGAACCGGCCCGTTGATGTTCCCCACCCCTTGCACGGCACTGAGGGCGGAGAAAAATGGTTGGTTGTTAATGCAAATGCATTGTGGGTAAGTCGTCTTTTTTGACGTCTTCCGTTCATGGCACTGACGTTTTCCAGGACTCGCATCCTAACGTGGATGGGAACTCCAACATTGCGCTCGCTCACCGTGAGGTGTCAATTTCAGCTGAAGTCGCGCGTATGGAGCCCCAAAATGTAGCTCACACTGAAAACATTTGTTGAATGAAGGGTGCATTCGGTGTCTTCCTATCGTAGGTAGATCATAGGGAGGGAAAACCATCGAAGAGACAACGGCGGCTTTCCGATATCGGCGGGATGAAATAGTTCCACTACAGGCTGTATATTTCGGTTGACATGAAATGCGAATGTGAAGTGGTAGTAGTCGTAGTCGTCGCACTGACAAGCGGTCCCGGGTAGATGACATCACGAACTGCAGACGTACATGACAAAAATCAACCACTCGCAACAATATATGGTTACCTCTCTCGTTTCGACTGAGGAAATCAAACCTCAGGCTTCTACCTTTGTACAGTAGCCTAGAGCGCAAAGCGAAGGGGGAGTGCATGAAAAAAGTCAAGCTACAGTTGGGATTAATTTGGATATGGGGAATTGAACCCCCAGCGACAAGTAAGGCTATAGCGAGTACGGAATATACATGGAATGAAAGCGGGGTTGTATATGCCAAAGTGTCGTCGAAGGGAAGAAGAAAACAACGTGGTTGGGATCTCACCACTGTGAGAAAAGACAAATTCTGTGGTATTGTGAAAAGCAATGTATCTAGTTAGTAAAGGAGACGTTGACTGTGAACTGGTGGAAGAAAAGATGGTGTCAGACATTTATTTCTGGGCGATGGCAGTCGGTAGACCGTATCCGAATACGTACGGCCCGTATCTAGGGGATCTCGGAGGGTGTAATGCGAGACCGAAATGGGGCAACGGATAGGAAAGACGTTGATCATCGATTCCTTGGGGGAAATTGGCAGTTGTTTTTGACTGTGTGGATTGTCTCGCGTCGCATGGAGGTTACTCCTTTTTCCCTCTACGTGAGTTAAATTTAAACGATAGTACCTTGGCTGGAGAATCTCATGCCTGAATATTGAATGGTCCGAGTATATTATTGACCTGTATCGCGTCACCCCAGCATCACAGCAGCAGATAAGCATTCATCTCATATTCAGACTCGCTGGCAGGGTAAGAAAGTATGGGCCTAGTGAAAGGGGACGGACAATGTCTCTAGCGGTATATAAGTAGACGGATGAGATATAGGTAGCCGTAGCCAGACACGAATCAGAATGGCCCGGAGATGTCCTTTGGCGAGCGTGCACAGTTACGTCCAGCCGTCGACTGTATGGGAAAATATTCCGTGGCAGGTATCCTACGGCGGCGGCATAGAAATATCTTGAACCTTCCCAGATGGTGGTTATCTCACGAGCTAGTACATTTTGATGGCCAGTAGAATTTCGCCAGTCAATATAGCATACGACGGTTCAATTCCCTTATATGATACATAAAAGCGTCATGATATTTTCATGGATGTAAACCGTATGCTTCCTGCTTTATGATCACCTGGTAACTCTAATTTCGATGCCTTCGTGTCTCTTGAACGTAAAAGCTAACTTTACACGTTTGTACGTACATTCATATTTAAATTCCGTGGATATGGCCTACTCGCAGTCGCCTTACTAGTTGGGGTTCGATTCCCCATATTGGCATATCCACATGTAGTTCAAAAACATATGTATTCTTGATTTTTTCAAGAACTCCTTCCTATTCTATGGGCGTAATAGTGTCCGGAAAATCGAGAGGGAGTAAATGCACACACAAGTCGGTCTTAGGAAGGATTCGCGCACAAGTTCAGGTACATCACGATCTTCTGAAATACACAAGTGTCAATGACGTGCATCTTGACATGTACCACGCTCACAAGTTGCTACTTCTCATGCACAAGTTAGATCTCTGTCCTCTGATCAACTCAAGTTGCTCCAACTTGAAACTTACCTCTGTCAAGTCATGATTTTGATCATAGTTGACGCAAGATTGATCTGCCGCTGAATTTCATCACAAGTTAGGGTCTGGTCGATCTGGCGCAAGTTTTATCCTCTTGTCGCGATGCAAACAAGTTGAGTATATTCTGTTGCTTTTGAAAAACCCCTTTTCTCATTATTTCGTTCAGGGGAATGGGTAAAGGGAGCCTGTTTTGGAACTTTCCCTTTCTTGCTGCCTTCCTCCCTGATATCATCTTCTTTGTGTCTGTATGATGTTCAAGATACCCATGGAGCGTAGGAGCAGGATCCAGCCAACACAGAAGTCAATCGTGACAATGACATTGATATGGCAAGGGAGTTGATGGGAGACTTTGATTTCGAAAGAGAGATCTGAATTAGGGAATAGAGGTCTACTGTGAGGTGGTATCTATTCTTACAGCCATCCTGGTATCATAAAATGATTTTTTAAATCACTCAGGCTCCGAATGATTTAGACTGGCTCGAAATATGCAAGGATAAACCTGTTTTTAAGTTATATCTTGTATGGATAATATAAGTCTGTATGCTTTGAGAAGGCTCCAAGCTGGGATGCTTATATCTAAAAGGATACATGGAATGTCATTTATAAATACCTGTATTCATCCTTCTTCGAGCCGTTGAGGTGTTTGGTGAACGCTGAAGTGAACGCGACTACGAGTGATCTGCCGGATGTTGCCGATTTGCCGAGAATATGGCATACCCCACATAGCCGAGAATTAGCACCCCTCCAACCTGTGCGATATCGGCCATCCCTTGGCTTACTTATGCGCACTGCACACAGCTGTTTTTACTTGTGTGATGGCCTAAATTATTCACCTGCACTTGTGCTACTTCCAAGGATCATGACTTGTGCATGTGTTCATTCCCCGGCATCTCAACCTTGTTTGAATTCGCAGTACATGGGCAACTTGTGTAAGCTATTCATTTGGCAGACTTGTGTTTGAAATAGAGAAGGATGAACTCGATTTTCCGGACACTATTACACCCATACTATTCGTGCAAATACACAGTCTATCTACTGTGCGAAGACCAAAGCCAAAGCAACAACCACTGATCGAACTGCACACTAGTAATTAGCGCGATCGTTCCCCAGAGTAGTAAGTAGAAGTATTCCCTATTGCCAACATTAGAAAGTCGCAGCCATTTCCTCTTTATCGCCGGAGATTCTCCATGAAAGGAAGAGACCCAATGTTCCCTTTCTACTTCACCGTTCAACGCGGAACTTGCAGCTATGCGACGGGAAGATATAGGGACTAGCTAGGCGACAAGCACTCGAGCACCCATCAAACAGAAATAGACGTGTTGCGTATTGATGAACACGGCAAATGGAGGGGGGAACATACATTTTCAATCCTCTTCGATAGCTCCGTAACATCTTCTGTTGTTAGGATCTGCATCCTGGAAAGCATCAAAGATGAACCACAGACTTCTCATCAATATGCGGGAAGCCGAGCGTAGGAAGTAGGGCCGGCACCGCGGCAAGACTATTTGGGGTTACATCATCTTTGCCGGTGCTCTTGCTCTTTCCTGCCATCCATGGCGTATAACTCAGGTTTGCATGCCCCTCTTTCCTGTAACAAGTCTCAATGAATAAACAAGACCTTACACACAGTGGCCTCCATCCGCATTATCAGCGAACCAGGAGAAATTACCACTGACACGCCGGTGCGGTTACTGAATCTGTAGACGAGCTTGGGGGAGAAGAAAGTTCAACTTGCTGAGTACGCCGCACGCCAATGCTCTTAATATTTTGTCTCTAATCGCTAGATAGCTAGGATCTTTCTTCTGCAATAAACGTGACCCACCCGGAGTCAAGATTCCTGTTCCGCCATGCGTCTTTTGCTATACAGCTTCCGTTCATCGCAATGCCAAAGATAATGCTATTCGGCCTGTGTTTAATGATGGGTGATCTCACAACTAGTCTTTCGGCCCAAAGAGGTACACGAAGCTGCCGAGTAGGATTGAGGATATGCGACAGGTGGACGCTGTCATTTTTTCGGTGAGTATTCATTTTTGTATTTAAGGCTAAGCTAAACCATCTGTATTATGACCAGTTTGCATCCTCCTCCTCACCACGTCGCCTTGCCTAGTCTAGCCTCAAGCACACTCTCCGAACAGACCCTCGCACTACACATCTTCGCTCCACTGCGGAATGAAAAGCACCTTCACTCAGTCAAGTTTCCCAAATCGCATGCGCATACACTTGGTTGACACGTTGCACGACGCATGGAGATTTTCGGGCGTCTTTCAGGCTGCACCATTTATCTGCTTGTGACCTGTTTCACCTAGGCTATCTGCGAGCCGCAGGATAACATGTGCATTGTACTGGAAGTGAGTCGTCTTTGATGTATTCATTTCATGGTCTGGTTTTTTCGGGACGTATATTTAAACTACAGACGAGGTTATGGACCCATCGAAGAGGATTGACGAAATGGATGCGGGGTACAGAGGCGGAGCAGGCAAGTCACGTCAAGACGATGCGGTTTTTCTACGTGTTTCATCCTCGAGTACGCTATGGAGACACGCGTCTTAAGCCAATGAGAATACCACAATCAGTCTATCGTTGTCATCGCAGGTAACACTCCTGCCATCTATGCCATACGGATCTTTGGCTGACACGATCAACTGCCAGATCTAAGAAGCCGAGTCTGCCTCTCCCACCACCGTCGGCCAGCCTGGCTTCTCTTCCGCAACCAACCTGCTCTACCAAAAGTCGGAATTCCTGTGTGGGTTTCAGAAAAGGAGCACCAAGGCGAGGTCAAGACAAGGTCTTCGGGCTACTCGTGCTTCCTGGTCGAGTTGCCCTTCATCACTTCGTTGCGGAGGTAGAAGGTGCTATCCTATCTTACGTTCAGTGGGAGAGGCTTGTCCAGGCAGTCGGGAGGTACAAGGAGGTACACCAAGTCACCATTCAAGATTGAGCATATACCAGAGGTAGATGCGGTCGTCATATCGATGAATAGCTCGTTCTTGGTCTTAGCCATAATCACTACGACCAGTACGCGTCATTCTCCCTAAACGCATTTCCTGCTTACCTTCTTTAGTCTATGCAGATAACCCTTGAGCAGCCTATTCGAACAGACTCGGCCGCCACATATCTTCGCTCTCCTAGGCGACGAAGAGTATACGCTAGCCTGGTAACCAAGCCCTCTAACAAGGAGAACCTCGTTAGAGGGCTTGGTAAAACTCGCGCCGATCATGGCACAGACATTTACGGGCTTTGCCGGTGTCCGAATTGGGGAGGTGTTTCCGGATTTGGGTTTTGGTGGGGAATCGCGTCGCATCGCGTTTGTCTTCTTACACTCATGTATTCCTGACTTCAATACCTTAATTATTCGCAATGAAAGCCGTGATACACCCCTTGATGATGATAGAGTCCCTCAGAACCATCAGAAATGCTCTCTATGATGATCTTGAGGCTCAAATTCAACATATACCCAGAGCTGCTTCCTTCGTCTACCTTTTTCGCGTCGTTAAACGACCAGGATCGCGCAACTGCATTTCGACTCTGCCTATTGGCCTGGTACTCTATGCATGGGACCGAAGTTCCCAGAGAACTACAGCTCCGAGCAGCGCTATCTGCAGTAGAACAAGATATGGTGTACAAGCCTTTCGTCCATGCTGGGGACGCCTCGATGATTTGAAAGTTACCCTTCCGCAGTCTATTCTCTGGCATGGTTTCACAGCAACCTGTCCGCCTCATATTCAAACTGCCATTGAGGCTTCCTTTCTTCGTTCTGGCTATTCTTTAACCCGTGCGACAGTTAATCGGCCTAACACTACTTATGCTCGACACTGTGTCATCGATAACCTGGATAATATGGAGAACTACCGATGTTTCGTTCGCTCTCCCTTTCCTTAAAATGGCGTACTCGTTGACCAGTCCCGTGTATTGCTCTTCTTTGAAAACAAAGACCAAACTGTACGCGTTGCTCGCTTCCTGAACGGTATTTGCCCGCCCCAATTTCGTGGTAAAGGCTTCGCCATGCATTACCACAGCAGAATGTCCGTTGACTATCACAAGTATGCCTACGGAGAATTCACCCGTTCGGATGGCAGCTGTAGAATCTTGTGTTCAACGGCTGGAGAGTCTGTTGTAGGTTTTTACTTGAGCTCCTACCAGTGTTACTTTTCCTGACCGTTTGTACAGGGTGTTGACTTCTCAGATGTTATGATATGTGGAAATATGGGTCTTCCGTCGGACGAATGTGAGGATGCACAGCGAGGAGGTAGGGTTGTTGGGGGGGGTCATTTGGATGGGATTGGGAAAGGAATTCATGTTAGGAGTGAAGTTTTCTAATCTAAATACATCTTGGTACCTTTTCTGAGGCTCCATGATGAGATACGAAGCTGTCGACAGACAGACGAGAGGTATATACGCGACGCGACGTGTAAATGATCGTAGCTACACCAAAACCCAAATCCGGAAACACCTCCCCAATTGGGATACCGGCAACGCCCGTAAATGTCTGTGCCATGATCGGCGCGAGTTTTACAGGTCCCTCTAGCGAGGCTTGGCTCGTAAGAAGAGGGACCGGTTCAGGTCTAAGTATACGCCTACCCAAGGGACACATGCATACGCTCTATTGGTCGGACGTACGATGCGTGGAAATACCTGGATCGTTTATCAAGCTTACTTGAACCCCGCACAGCATGTCATCGATCGGGAGCTGCCCGACCGGAGAAAGATCCTTTTCGCGAGATCGGCTGTGTCTTCTGTTTAAGGAGTTTGGGTAGTTTAACTTGGCGATACATCTAGTCCTATTTGGTATGTGCAGCGCCTCTCGATGTATCGTTATATTTACCCTCTCTTAGGTAATACGAGCGACGATGGATCATGTCGACTATAAATTCTGTGCTATAGGATAGCGTCGACATCTTCAAGGATGTCAGGGCATGGAAGATCGCTGCTATGCATTGGAGGTCAGTCGTCTTCCATGCCATTTTTTGCGAAAAACTTATTCGCACCTAGAACATGGATTTTGACGATGGAGGAGATAATGAGACCGCAAAGAGGCTCAATGAACAGTGTAAGACTATTTGTATAGACGATGGTGCATTTGTTCTCAGCGATGTCGGCGAGACGAAATACTTTTAATTGTCTACCATACTCTTATTAATATTAGGCGGCTTGCCGCACATCTTGATGTAAATCGAGAGCGGATGGATATGAGAGCCTAGAACTCACTGCCATCTTTGAAACAGATCATCGATACAGGGACAAGTCATGCGTACAAAGACCAAAATCAATCGTTTCTAGAAAACTAACACTGCCGACTCATTTCTATCATCAGGTCTCATGTAATTGATAAATAACGCCTGATGCGTCCTGCCTTCGTAGATATTGGGATCCAGGGATAGCTGTCGTGGATTCGTTTGATATGCGGGGAGGCAGTTCTTCCGACGATCGGGCGTAGCATGGGTATTGATTATGGAGATCATGAGCGTTTCGTTCAGCCACAAAGTGAGCACCCAATAGGAATGCGACCCTCACTCAATGCGCTAGCGAGTACATCATATCCACTAGAATGAATGAGAGAATAAAAATACAATCTTGACATAATGCCGATGCGTGACAATTCTTACTGGCTCCTTGCACCTTCTCGAAGACCGTGCCTTTACTACACTGCCTGTAGGCGATACGGGATAAAATTCTGAATTAGGGCTACCCGTCGGAGCAACCAATCTTGTGTACGAGGCCCTGTGTTTTCGGCCCAACTGCCGCCCGTGGAGAAGGATGGGCATTGTTTTCAGGCTATTTCTGAGGCAGGGAATTAAAACCTTGCGCTATAGGCGGTGATAAATGGCAACCGTTATGCCACAGCAAACCTAGATTGGCGCAATCAGCACACAAATGGCTAAGGTGCCAATGGGTTCCATGTCGCCTCAAGAAAATAAGCGCATTCATGGACAATGCTTGATTAAAGCTTTTATGTCCTCAAATCTCGGATTCCTAGGCACCATTAGATCTTCTATGTATCTATCTATGATTATGAGGAGGATAAATATCGAAATTTAGGTACTCTCCCATTTTCCTAGCTTGAAGTCATTAATTCGAAGACATTACGACACTATGAACATCAATTCAACGTCGATTTCGC
Source organism: Desarmillaria tabescens (assembly GCF_030435595.1). Lineage (NCBI taxonomy): Eukaryota > Fungi > Basidiomycota > Agaricomycetes > Agaricales > Physalacriaceae > Desarmillaria > Desarmillaria tabescens. The sequence goes on from NW_026848535.1 coordinate 18,310, forward strand.
ATCAATTGCTCCTTGATTGTGCCAATACCATGAAATTGGTCATTTAATTTCCTCAAGAGCAGCCCTCCCTTATGTACGGATATACCTTGGACCACGCAAGTGACCACGCTAGCGTACCACGCAGCTACGCAGCCATACTACAGGCTGACCACACACCACCATGCTGACAAACCACGCAACCACGCAGACCACGCAGGCACCACGCTGACCCATAGATGTTTGCCCTCAGAAAGTGTATCATTTGTATAATTGCCTCTTAATTCACTTGTTTCTTTGGTGTTGTTCATATCAAGTATTGATCAAGTATAGAACTCCGTATTCTTCTCATCATGTCTGCTTGACTGGGAACCCCACATTGTGCACCTTATTGCTTCTAGCTTGGCAGACCACCTCTAAAGCCTTTTTATACTGTTAGGATACTCGTAAAATCATTTACTTCAGCTACAATACTTTTGATGTTCTTAAGCTTAGCAATCCAGTTTGAATGATATTTTCATGATATTGACCATATTTTGAAGCATTTCAATATCACACTAAGGCTGTCGTATTTAAACCTTCAGGAATTCACAACCCAGCTGATAGGGCTGCGCACCATACCGTATACGGTATACGGCCGTAAAGCCATGATCCCAGACGGTCACGGAACTGTCCGTATACCGTACCGTATGGCCAGTTTGAAAGTCTTATTGGCGTCGATACGGATACTTTACGGCCGTCTATGGTTGTTGATGACCGTACACCTGAGTACGAAATAAATTTACTTATATAGACTTACCAGAGATCATTTATAGCATAGTTTGATGACTTGAGAGACAAAGAAGATAATATATACCCAAAGGCAACAAATATTAGAGGGGAAGTCAAGTCATATGTGTCCAAGATCACAAAAGAATGGTAAATGCACCTATACAACCAAGCGGGCTGCGCCGATCAGAGGTATCCAAGAATGAAGGACAAGTCACGCGTTTCGATATCTGTTCTGAATGCGAATGAGAATTGATGAGACAGCTGCAAAGAGTCAAACTGCGGAGGAGAGAAGGTGATGAAAGTGACGCGGCAATACCACAATTGGCTGATGGCTGCGCGGTGGGCCATTTTGCATGATAAATTTTGCTTGGAAAAGAAGCTCTAGATAAGATCAAAAGTCAAGCCGTATTACGACGTTATACGGCCGTCTGTAAGAGTACTTGACGAAGACGGAACAGCCGTATACCGTGCCGTACAAATGGGACATTAGGACACATTCGGCTTCTGTCCGTCTTCCGTATAACGGTTACCGACAACCGTACAATACGGTGATGGTGCGCAGCCCTACCAGCTGATTCTATGCAAGTACTAACAGAAAGAACGGAACACGTCGACTCAAGTCGCGTTTGATGGACTTGATCAACTTTTGATCGAAATCCTACAATTTGTCAACCACCCTGACGACCACACTGACGACCACGCAGCTACGCAGCCCACGCAGCCGACTACGCAGAATTCTTCTTGCCCGTTCCGTTCCTATTTTTGAAACTCAGTAAGCGCAGCTGTGAGTAATACTTCTTGAGGGAAACATAAGAATGAATTCGTGACTCGTGGGCTGTGTCATACTCAATACATTTACTCACTGGACCGGGAATTTGTATTTCAGAATCTATAGCATGAGTATGGGCTGTGTTGGAGCTGCGGCCTACGGATACTATGCTGTATACGTCACCTTGCGCTACTCCCTTGGCTTATTCTGGTCACTGTGACCATCCTTCCCATCTTTCCCGCAAATACAATGCACTCCATACTTACTCTAAGCGCTCTTTCTCGAGTCAACCTTGTTTCCATAGTGAACCAAATGCTGTTATGCTCCATCATGTACTTATAAAGTCTCATTTTCAAACAAAGATCTGTACTTCCTCTGAGGAAATGGCTAGGCATCAAAGTCGTTCAAGAGTTTTCTGCTGCTTTGCTACTGCTCTATCATTCATCATCATAGTTCCAATCTTATGGATTAAGCTTGCTCTCCAGGCACCCGCCAGTGGTGCGCTCCCTCATAACATGTCTGAGGGGGTTGAAGACTACCAGAACAGAACTGTAAGACTCCAGGCTCATCCATTGACATCCACCTCTAATTGTACCTGGAGATTGTCCTCTATGCTAATGTGATCACAGCCAATATCCTCAAAGCTACTATAGTTGTGGAATGGTCCATCGGATTTGACACATGCATTTTGCCCTACACTGAGAGTCTCAATTGCACAGAAGTTAATATCTTCTTTGACATGTGAGCCTTTGTCTATGAATATCAGGAATACCAATGCTGATTTCATCCCTGTTAAGAAATTTATCTCCATCAGATCCAAGACATGATGTCTCTCCCTACAATAACAATATACCCACAGATCCGATCTTCATATGGAATGCCACTTTCTTGCAATCGGAGGCAAACTATTACAATTATGACAGTCCTATATATCTTCACACTTTTCGCACTGAGCTAACCCTTTCCACATCCAATACACCATGTGGGATGAACCTCTTGTATCCCTATGGAAGCCTTGTCTATTACCCCTTTGACTGGTATGTTGTTCAAGTTGTATCAGTATGTTGATCCAATGCAAATTACCTGACATGTCAGCTATAATACGGAAATATTTGCATTTGCTCAAGAGACATCAACAAATAAATCAGTCTCCCTAGAAATGTCTGTGATTTCTGTACTTGCCGTGTAAGCCTTATCTTTGAAAATCATTTCACCCTCTGATAGAACCTTTTCAAGTGGCCTCGATGTTACAACTCTTGTTAGAGAGAATGTTACTGATTACTGGCCATTCTTCGAGTACATTGGCTCTGGAAAAGAATTAACCAATGTCAAGGTGATTCTTCAACGGAGCCCCCTGGTTATCGCATACTGTCTCATCATCACCTTCACATTTTGTTTGTCTTCTCTTCCTCTACACTCATAAACACTTTATTGACACCATGCACTTCTGATGTATGGATAGGGTTAGTTACTCTCATGATCTGTCTCATCATGATTGCAACCGTATTCTTTGGCTTCCGACAACGAAATGAGATTGTTGTCGTCCCAATTGGGATAGTGTTTGCCTTTACCCAACTACGATCTTCGATGCCTGGAGCTCCTGAAGGGTTTGGTGCGTCAATTCTCTTCCTCCACATCGCACTGACTGAAAATTCAGTACGTCCAGGCGATATCCTAGGTATGTCCTGCTTCATAGTAAACATCATCAGCTGGTTCACATGTTTTGTCATAGATTTTGTTGGGCTACTACCATGCCTTGTCCTTCTGTCGATTTCAGTTAGTGAATCGCATTTCCCTCATATTTACACCTACTGTTCATATTATAGGCCATAATGATGGTTGGTATCTACTTATTTACGGACCCAGATGATCCGTCTCGTAGGAAATTCACTTGGAGCGAATTAGGTATGTTTTTCATCAATACCTCGACAGAATAATGCTAGAAAACCTCACAGACAATGCCCTACGTTATGTTATCCTACACATTTGGAACACTTCCAAAGAGTGGATACGGCGTGCTCGATTCCGCTTCATGATAGCAAAACAGATCCGGAGGGCACCTTACAATTTTGAAATTCCCTTGATGAATACTGCTCATGAAATGGCTTGAGCCTCAATACATTGTGTGACGGGACCCATAAAGAACATACGAAAGTAGATACTAAAGCCTTGAACATTTCGAGAATATATTTTCCGTGCAATAAAGTTACTCAGGCTCTTCATCGGGTAGCCTGTCGCAAAGTGTCTGATACCAAGAAAGCCTTGTATCGCCTACTTAATCCTCACAAAAGCGCGGGTATTCAATCCAACGGCAACAATGGTTGCAGACGCTCCAGGGTATTACCACAAACCAAGTTCCGACTCTCAGCAGTTAGCATGAGACCACATGAGCATGTTTGTCGAATGGAAACCTGCTTATTGTCAGTCGCGAGCTCACGGTTTGAGTAAGACAATGTTCAAGGTGGACGGTGTGTAGCCTATCATAGGTCGGACGACACATCGGAACCAGCTTGAAGAGCATCGACTCGCGAAAATATCCTTTACGATCCACTGGCAACGGACTAGATCTGAATGCATTGGAAAGGAGTAACGAACACACATACCACGCCACTAACAACCCTGTACTAGTAGGTGTTCTAGATTATCTACGGGTCGTTAGAAAGTGAAAGAAAAAAAAGCAAAGCACGTTCACTGCCTTTTCTTCACGCACACCAGCTCATCGTCATTCTCTTATGGGGTTTAGACACATTCACACATTCTCCCCGTTTCTCCGCGGTCCAATTTCCGGTGCGATTACTCTAAACATGTTCATACCCTGTGATAGATTGCGGTTGTTGTCTGATCATATTTCATGGAATGCTTATGGTGCGGTTGATCTGTTATTCGAGCTCTATATGTGAAATTTAATGACCGGGAAAGATTGCAGGAGAACCGTACCTACTACACGGTCGACGAATATGTTTCATAACGGGACAGACGACAGAACACGAATGGTTGTTAAATAGGAGCAGGAGGTTCAGTCCGATCTGTGACTGCCACCTTAGACAGGTGCTGTGAAATGAAGTAGCTAACGAACCTGCAGGTATCCTCCTTCAACGCCGACTGTGCCATCAGTCTTGAGATATCCTCAGATTATTCTAGTTTGCGAACGCTAATCAATCAGAAAGCTGGGATTAGATCTACGGCAGACATTGAGTACACGAGCTGAAAGCGGCGATCAACAGCTTATCGTAAAAAATTCAAATGACGAACTCGTTCTGCTGTTGCTTCCCGCACGTAGGAATGAGCCTCAATATCCTGTGTACCGAAGAGACCAACCTCTGTGATGTCTGAGGCATTTAATTAACACCGGCTAATGCTGGAAGGCGTACTAGATGTCTGATGTTCCAGGTAATCGTGCTTAGAAAAAGTCGGCCAGAGATAGTGGGATAGTATAAGCTGACGAACCTGAGTATTCCCGATAACTACTGGAACGCCCGTATGCTCGAAAGCCGTTGCCACATCCGTATGTTACCGATATCAGTATGGATTCCCGGTTAGGAGGTTTTTAGAAGGAAGGAGAACTACGCATATAGTAAGAAGAAAACGTGCCATTTCTACATTCTCCGCTCCGAGATGGGAGACCATCTAATTCAAAGCGCATTCTTCTGTCGTCGATTTACAGGCTTCTCATTCTGCCATTAAGATAGGTAAATAAGCTCCAAGTTTCGGGGAACAACGACGAAACTCACATTGATATCTATGCCAAAGTGATCAGAGCGTCTTGCCTCGACTGCTACATCACATCGCAGAGGACGGGTTTCAAGGTATTCATTAATCAACCCTATGCAATCTCTCTCTGATGAAAGGAGACCTTGCAGTGTATCCTCCCCTCTAACAGTAGACTCCGATGCAGTGCAAGTGTATGGTTAATATTGGTGCGTCTGCAAAATATATTAGTACATACAATGGCGAGAAAGACGACCGAAGCCCACCCAGTTCAGGCTTAGCCTAGATCAGAATGACATTCTTCGGACGTAGGACTGGTCACTTCCTGGACAAGCGTCAGAAAAAAATGACTATCCACGGAGGAGTGAAACTTCGGATATAAGAAATTGAACGTTTGAAAAGTAGAAGCCACCGCCCACGTTGATTCGCAAGTCGGAAGGACCGGCATCGCGGCAGAACCTTATAGATTTTGATTACGTCATTATTAGGGGGCGCTTGCTTCTTCCATCCATCGTGTACGGGTCGAGCTTGCGTATGCCTTCAATCAGTGACGAAAATATGGGAATACAAACATGCAACACACTTCGAAAGCTTATCTTCCCAAACTCGTCCACAGATTCCAGGAACCATACCAGCTTATTAGTATACCAATGTCTTTATTATCGCCTGGTTCATTGACGATGCGGATGGCGGTCACTGTAGATAAAGAAGTGTCATTGTTCGAGATGTTGTTATAGGAAGGAGGGACACGCCACCAAAACGTAACATGTTGTACATGACACCCACCAAGGTTGCGCGCGTGGTCCCTCAGGAGGAGCGAAGATGGGAGACAGGCAAGTCCATTTGAAGAGTGCGCTTATTGCACGTGGAGGACGACGCATACGGGCCATGATGGTTATGCCAAAAATAGCATTAACACCGCTTCGAGTCCAAGAACAGGCCGCGCACTGAGATGACGACCCCATCCACTTCCGATAAATCCTCAATCTTGCACGGTGTTTCAGTGTACCCGACAGGCTTGCTAGGCTACGAACGTCTGAAAACCGATCAAACAGAAACATCCGCCTCTTCGTAGAGCGTCTGCGTCAAGTCGAGTATCCCACACCGATGTGTTCAATCCTCTTCGATGGCTCCTTAACCTCTTCTGCCGCTAGGACGTACGTCGTGGAAAGCATAAGGACCATCAAAGGAAAACATCAAACACGACTCCTTCCTCGCCTGGTTCGCTGATGACACGGATGGTAGTGGTTAAAAGCAATGCTGTGGATAAGGATGTGCTCAGTCTTTGAGCTGTCCGTATAGATGTTAGATAGCTCGCCCACTTCATCCGCAGCGATACTGCTCGTCCCTAAATCAGGAGACCTATCCGCGTGCCCGGCGTGAGGTGCGGAGGAAGAGCATCGGAGACGACCTCAAGGCAACAATGATTGGGCCGCACTTGTATTCCTTCCACGGGGTTCGCCGTTTGGAACGGGACTCAGATTTGCGTATCCCTTCTTTTCTATAAGCATAGTTCAAAGAGGAACGACAGCATTGTATGTAGCTTACAATCCGTGTTGTCGATGATCGTGGCGGCAAGAAAGAGAGGCTTCCCAGTAATTTTGTGGCTATTATTAACTACATCCATGGACGAGCTAGACAGCTAATGGAACTTCGGAAGTCAATAGCCTGACTACAGTGTGTATTTGATTTTTCTGTGGTTTTGCCGGAGATTATTTGCTTGGTTGCCTATCTATCTCAGTTTCAATGGACATGTCTCTCCCAAGGTCGAATGTAGATTTTCCGGCGCTTTCTTCTCGTTCTCTGGAAAAGGACGTGAAGCACTTTGACCCTAATCTCTCACAGAGCGTCCTTTCCGTCGTTTCTGAGACTCACCCTGGAATAGAACTTGAAAACGTCCGCAGGGAATTCAGACGCGTAGCGAGGTGGGCATATCTTATGAGATATGGCGTTTCTGACTTGGGATTTGCGATAGTCACCGCTTTGGGAGAGGAATTGCAACTGGATTAAGGGGGAGAATTTGAAAAGAGCAAGGGAGGAGGCGTCGGATGGAATGATGGTTGGGATGGGAGCGAGATACTTTTAATACCTTGCCGTGCTATTCCAGGACAAAAGAGGAAGGGCGCTCTACTATGTACCATGTATTTTTAGCGCCGTACAAAAAAGGTTTACAAGTAACGAGGGTCATAAATCAGATATGAGGAATTGAACCTCTGGTGAGTCCTGCGAACGATTGGGCTATATCTGGTTTGCGAAAGAGAAATCATCGGAGGGTATGTCCATGGGGGGGAGGGGATGATGGTTGTGTAGAGTCACTTGGATTGGGATGGCAAATCTGCTGAGGTGCCGTCAGAATACCTAGTGGCGAGGTTAATATGAATATAGTGGTACTTCGTAAACCAACCGCGAACAGACTGACGGAACAACCATTACTTTGAATTTGAGGCGTGCTTACAAAATCCAATATGCGTGGTGGGCAGCTCATACGAGAAAAATGACTCGCGCCCCATAACTATGGATACCTTAGGGAATCGAACTTCAGACAGCCTGCTCGCCGTTAGGTATCCGGTGGGGTGTGTGCTATTTGGAAGGACAAATGTGTGGGAGAGAGAAGACCTGTGTAAGTGTTTCCTAGTAATTAGTATAAACATCAAGATTGAAGCGGTGCAGAGGTACTTTTGTGATGTTCGCGAGATCCTGTGTAGCCCCACTCTTACAGCGATGTGCATGAAAAAGAATAGGATGTCAGTAGTTCAGACACAGGGGATCGAACCCTGTAATTAACGATAGCCGTTATGCGACTCCCGAATATGTGGATGGGACGGTTTTGGCTGCGCGAATCACTCTGAAGCGTATCCTGAAGAAACAACGAATGATCAACAGCTGAAATGACTGACGCAGACCGTCCGTTATCCAGAAGGAAGTCGAGAAGAGACGGAATGGAAAACTCCACCAGATGTGTAAGTAGTCATTGAACTGCTATACGTGCGTCGACGGACCCAGGTGATTATGGTGTATTGACAAGGTGCAAGTCGAAGCTGACAGACTTCTCATCAATGTGAGGCGAAGGGATGAAGAGCCGGGTGCACGAAGAAGGTCAGCATCACGGCACTTTTATTTTTAGATACATCATCCGATTGTGTGTCACCAGTACTCCGGGCAATACACGCGGACATCGCCTATTAACTGCCGCCATTCATTGGGGTCTATGTTCCCCCCGTAATCGAACGATTGCTTATGGAACAGTCCCTGATTCTCGCTCCGCCTTTGGTTCAGCCACACATAGGGTTTTACTTGCAGCAGTGATGGTTGCTGTCACCTCTTTGGGTGTCGACTCTCCCTTACAGATTGTGGTCAATAATCAAGATGTCATTGATCTCATATGCTATGAGGCCCCTTTACGTGCTGCTAGAGGCTGGATCGGACCCAACGATGACATCCTCAAGTTGGTGGTGCAATGTTTGACTGAAAGGAGGGCTTCTACACAGTTTCTTCTCCTTAGAACGGGTGAGAGGAACGAGACTTTTGATAACGCAACCGTAGCGGCGCAGAATGCATCTCGCAACCCTGGTGCATTGCCTTCTCATATGGGTAGAGCAGAATGGGTAGATCTGTCTCAATCATTCCTTGAGGACTGTAGGGACTTGGAACAAGCTGAACTATTGGATCATGCAGACGATTGTCATCCACTTCTGAAAGTATGGTCAAGGGTCCGCTACTCCAAGCTTCCTCCCACCCGTTCCTCATCACCTATTGATTCCCAACACCCGATATCCGCCCCTCCTACGAAATGTAAACAGACTGGCATCCCTGTCCCTCTTACAGATGGTGGTGACATAGATGTTGCTTCCGAGGCCCATCGTGGTAGACGGGCAACGAGAAAGGCCATGTGGACAAATTTACAGGCTCTTACGGAGGTTGCTTGTCACGCTGATTTTTGGAAGTTGATTCGTTCCTGGTCAAATCCTGCCCATAGTTCACTACCACGAGTGTCTCTTCCGTCCCTCACAGGTACCTTCCAGAGTCGAATGAATCTACCCGACACTCTCCCTGAACATTGGGATAAAGAGGCTCGTGCGTACGCTGCAGCAGCAGCGGAAGCACTTCCTACCACAACTATCGATAGCACACCTGGAAGAATTTTTTCCCGTGATTTCTTAGTTGATGACATCGTAGAGTGGAAACGGTTTATACATCGTAAGAGGAAGAAGAAAAAAGTTTGCGGTCTCGATGACATCAGTACAGATGACATTCTGCTCATTCCCAGTGACATCCTTGCAGATTTTTTCAACAGATGCTTGGCTGCACTTGATGCACCGAACATTTGGTTTACAACTGTTCTTACTGCCGTGCTCAAATCCAACAAGAGCGATTTGGACCCCGAGAATTACCGCATCATTGGCTTGCAATCTTGCTTCCTGAAGGCCTTCACTTGGCTCATAGATCGTCGGTTCAGGGAATGGATGGAGCTTAACGACATCTTGCCCCCTTCTCAGAATGGATTTCGAGAGCATTATCGCACCAATAACAATATGTTCATTTTGCGCACTGCAATCGATCGTTCCCGAACAGAAGGGAAGCGCCTTTACGTCGCGTTCGTTGATCTCGTCAATGCCTTCCCTTCCACTGACCAGCCAACTCTCTGGGCCAAAATGACCACACTAGGAGCTGCGGGTCCAATTATGGATTGGCTGCGTATGATGTACCGAAAGATGGAATACGTTGTGAAATTGGGTCCCCTTCACTCCGACGCCTTTCAGTCCATCATAGGCATTCTCGCCGGGGATAGCTTGTCTCCCGGGTTATGGAACATCTACTTCTCTGATTTTGCTGTGCCTGACCGACCAGACGATATCATTTTCAATGGTCACCATATTTCTCATGTCGAACAAGCCGATGACATTGTGTTGTTTTCAACGTCAGTAGAAGGACTGCAGGCGAAGCTGGACTGCTTGTTTCATTGGTGCTGCCATAATTCGATGACTATTTCGGACTCCAAAACCAAAATTTGGATTGCAGGTCCCTTGCCTACACGTTTGCCTGTTCTCTTCGTTGGTGGTCGGGCCCTTCAGTGTGTCTCAAAGCACAAATATGTTGGGATCACTTTGTCATCTACGGACAGGTACTACATCTCTCGGAGTTCCTTATTTCCTTGTCTCACGCCTCCTTACTTCTCGTGCAGGTTAATTTTTAAAGAACACTACTACATTAAAGCTTCAAAGGCACGGAAATCTGTTAACGCCTTGTTTGGAGCAGAGAACTTCGTGGGCACTATCCCTCCGAAAGGCGGTATTGATGTCTACATGGCTACTGTTGATCCGCATTTGATGTCTGCGTGTGACGTATCCATCGATATTGATTCCACATTGCTTTCCCAAATGGAGCGTGTTCAGAACCGTTTCATTCGGCGATTGCTAGGCATCGCTCAGCGTTCGCCCCTCGCCATGCTGTTTTCTGAGTCCGGCATATGGCCCATCAAGTATCGTAGAATCATGCTTGCCCTTCGCTACTGGGAATACGCGTTATCACTTCCCGACGATCATTTCTTATCCTATGCCATGACCGACTCACTCGCTCTTGCCAGAGCAAAGAAAGCCTCGTGGATCGGGGACCTCGTTCATGTCTTACGAAACCTGAATAAGCCTGTGTTCATTGATTTGGCTCACAATTGGCTTCCGGGCGATATCGAGAGGATTATAACTGATGTTGAGCAATCCTGCCTCTCAGACATTTCCTCGTTCATGGCGACATCCTCCAAGGCCCTCTTGCTACGTCATCGACCTCATCCCCCTGCCCATGCACATCCTGAAATGTTGCAGAAATCAGCTGTGGCAAGTTTTCGTTCTTATCTCAATGTTCCCATTCCTGCCCATCGAAAAGCACTAGTGCGCCTGTTGACGTCTTCTCATACACTTGCCGTCGAGGTCCTCCGATGGGCGGAACGAAGGCGTCCTCCCGTTCCCCACTGTCAGCGTTTGTGCCGTCTTTGTGGTTCAGAGGTCGAGGATGAGGCACATGTTTTGCTGTACTGCGACGGAACTGGCGACTTACAGGATTTACGTGCCCGTTTCTTTCACAACGTTTTCGCACTCGCAAGTCCTCCCCTTGCAGCTGCGCTGAAGTCCGCATCATTTGGACTCCATGTTCTCCATATCCTTCTGGATAGTGACGATAGTCGAGTCCTTACTTCTTTTGCCAAGTACGTTTTTGACGTGTTCCGAGTTATCAACTGTACACCACTGTATCATCCATAAATACTCGAATTCTGTAAACTTCTGTGTTTCGTTTCTCCGTTTCGATACCCACTTGAGCACCCTGCGAAGAGTCTCTACTCCGCGAGACGCACTCAACAGTGTGATTACAACGGTATGAGCCTTCGCAGCCACAGCACATGGTTCGCCATGTCAGGGCTGTGGACCCGGCCGTTCCTTATTGGGACCTGGCGCCGGTAACACCACCACCACCTTCCATTCATGGGGTACGGCTCAGGCTTGCATGCCGTTTCTCTCTACAAGAACAGCTCGACGACGAATGAGCATGACTTTATCTACATTGACCGACACCCCTGTCATCGACGATGAACCAGGCAAAAATAAAGGCATTGAACCACTGACAAGCCTGGTTCCGACTAGAACCTGTAGACGAGCTTGGGGATGAATAGGAAGCTTGATTCCTGAGTACTGAGCGTGTTTGTGCTCCCAAATATCTCTCCTCCAATCACTGGATAGTTGGCCTCTTTCTTCCACAATAAATCTGCCTCACCCGGAGTCGGGATTCCTGTTCGGGAACGCGTGTTTTCTCATCAACCTTCCGTTCATCGCTACCCTAGAGGGAATGCTATTCGGCCTGTGTCCAGTGATAGGTTTTCTCCCAGACAGTCTGTCGGCCTGAAGAAGTATACGTAGCCCCCGAGTACGATTGAGGATATGCGACAGGTGGACACGGTCGTTTTCTCGGTGGGTGACGGGTGCACCGGTAAGTATTCGTTCTTGCACTTGATGTTACGCTAAAAGCATCTGTATTATGATCAGTCTGCATCATCCTCCTCACTCCTTTGCCTTCCGTAATCTAGCATCAAGCACGCTCTTCAAACAGACCCATGCACTACACATCTTCGCTCCACTGCGGAACGACAAGCACTTGTACTCGATTGGGTTCTGAATGCATGCACACATACTCAGTTGATGGATTGCACGGCGCGTAGAGATTATAGGAGTATCTTTCAGGCTGATTTACACCCCATCCAGTATTTCACCGCTCGTGGTCAGTTCCACTGAGGAAAGGCAGCCGGATGATCAGTCTCTTCCCCTGGTGATACTGTCTGTCTGTCTGTCTGTCTGTCTGTCTGTCTGTTTGTCGAGGATGATGACCCCGACAATGAGCGTCTGCTGTTGCAGGAAAGCGGGAACGCGTTGAAGATGTCACGGAGCCATCGAAGAGGGTTGAAGGTGCCGATGTGGGGATAACGAGGTGGAGCAGGAAACCCGCGTCAAGGCAACGCGGTTCTTATACGCATATTTCCTCCTCGAGTGCGTTATGGAGAGGCTTGTATTTTTGTTCGATTGCTGTGCGAACATTCAGGCACTTGTGGCATAGCCTGTCTGTAGGGTATGTGGAGATGCCGAGCGTGGATGCGGTCGTCATCTCAGTGAGCGGCCTGTTCTTGGATTCGAAGTGTTAATGCTATTTTTAGCATAAGCATCACGGGCTGACGCGCCCCGTCCCTAACTTTGTGGGGTAGTTGGTGCTTCTAACATCAAAGATATAGGATGGACTAGCGGTTGTCAGGGCCCGGCCCGGTTCCGCTTTCGAGGCTTGGGCTCGGCTTGGGCGAGTTTAGGCTCATCAAATAGTAAGCCCAAGCCTTCAGCCGAAGCTCGCTCAGGCTCAGGGTTCGGCTCAGGCCCAGCCCAGCTCTACTCGGCTTAGGGCTTCGAGCCGGGCCTTGTTGATCGCCAGGATGGACAAGGGCTGTGATTTTCGAGAAGAATCCTCAAATAAGCCAGCTTTGGACGTTCAAATGATGGCGATAACTCTGGATTGATATTGTGCCTCTATGATCCAGAATGAGCATCTGACTTGAGTGCCATGAGGGTTATTCGAACTATGCGAATTTTTACGACAGGCCTTTATTTCTATTCATTCTCTTGCTAAGTACGGTACAATCAATCGACAAAATACAGCCCATTAACTATATGACATTATAATATGAATTCGTTCAAGAACATCATCAAACATTCACCGACTCCTTTGCCGGTTCTGACACCTCTTCGTTCATGCTCGTCGAATCTCGTATATGCCGTGGACCTGCGCATCTGTGATCACCGTCATTCACCAAGGCATCGTCATCTCCACCGCCTTGCTCGAACGCCGTCTTATGCTCCTCGAAGTGCGACCCATGCTTCTCAGGCCCAAGTATCGTCACCACGATCAAGAACACTGCGACACATCCAATGAAAATTCCCTGCACCTTTGCGTAATCGGGTACGTTCTCTGTCGTGCCATCCGCATGTGTGATAGTCGTACGCTGGTGAGCTGCTCCAGTGGCCTCAATCTGAGCGCTGGCAGATGATACCATGTTACCGAGCTGGTAGGCGACACCAGGGAAGGTAGCGCGGAATGCGGGCGGCGACATCTCGGAGAGCTGGATTGGTACAACTCCCCAGGCGCCTTGCACTCCGAACTGGACGCAGAAGGCCCCGGCAGCAAGGGCACCGAAGCTGCTGGGAATAATCCAGAGAGGGATGAAGCAGCCGACGAGAAGAACGAAGAGGACAATGGTTAATCGCCGTCCGATGTACTGAGATACGAAGCCTGCTAGTGCGCCTCCAGCAATTGCGCCCTTTGCACTTGGTTAGACTGGTATGGAGGAGTGAAAAAACGAATAAACGTACACAATTTCCTATGATTGTTGCAATGGTGGCATTGTATTCACTGATACCCTTTGAATCTCGCAGATATGTGGGATACAAGTCTTGCGAGCCGTGCGATAGGAAATTGAATGCTAGCAGAGATATCAGTCGGAAAGTTCCGCGAATAGAAGGCGACAAACGTACCAGTCATGAAGAGCAGCGCGTAAATGCAGAGCAACCAATGCGTTCTCACCATTCTCCCAGTCTCCTTCAAAAACGTCTTCGTCTTCTCCACGCTATCTGTCGGACCATGCTCCCTCGCCTTCTGCTTGAGGAAGAATTCGGATTCCGGCAACAAAGCTCTGAGAACTGCGGCGAACATACTGATGCCCGATGCAGTCCAAAATAGGACTCTCCATCCGGCCGGAACTGCGGGGACGAGCTTGAGATTGATGCAAGCAGCAAGAAGGTAGCCAACAGCATAACCCTGCTGCATAACACCACTGCCCAAACCGCGTGCCTCAACCGGTAGATTCTCCAGAGCGGTACTCGCAGCCATCCCCCAAATACCGCCCATGCTGATACCAAATAGTGATCTAACAGCGAGGAACTGGCTAAAGGTGTTGACGAAACCAGCACCGAGCTGCAAAACGGCGACTAGGACGAGATTGAAGACAAGAGGCCATTTCCGGCCATAACGGTCCGAAAGGATTCCGAAGATGATGGAGCCGATGACGCGCAGGAGAAGTGTTAACGTTATCGCGGTGGTGATGTCCGATGTTTGCTTGCCGAATTGAACGGCCAGTCGAGGGACGGTGAGGGATACGGAGAAAAAGTCAATGGCAGCGCAAGTCCATGCAAGCCACCTAAAGAGATCGAACGTCGATCAGTTGGTGCCAAGCGCACGTGCTTGCATCGTCATACTCACCCCGAGAAAAAATGCGCCCATTGTATCCAGGAGATGCTGGCAAGGACGGACAGGAACGGTTTTGACTTTTCGTCAGTCTTCTGGCGTTGTGGAATTAGATTCAGAAAAAAGTATGGAGCCATGGGTGGGGGGGCAGGAATTGGACTGGTCTTTTATGTGCTTCTCGAAGTATGACTGAACATTCCTCCTTAGTTCCATTCCCCTCGGCACTTTTATGTTCCGTCTAGTTCCGATGGATCAAGGTTCGGCTCTTAGCTCTCGAGTGCTCTGCTGGTGTATGCTTGTGCTCATATGTGAGTGATTGTCTCCTCGATGTATACCGCAGCTGACCGGAAGAATGGATCTTCCCTCGATGACCTCGGTGATGTGTGCAGCTTGAACGGTTTTATGGAATGGCAATTGGTGGATGTCTGATAGCACTCGCTCAAGGAAAGGAGGTGAAGCAGCACGGAAAATGGTGCAGACGAGGTAGGGAGAATAGGGTGGTACTGTATGCAAGAAGAAGCGAGACAATGCGTGATTGGGAGAGTCTCTGGTGCGACATCTTGTTACAAGGCTGATAAGGTGGACGAGACCGAGACTAGCGTGATCGGAAAATGGGATAGAACGAGCCCTATATGTTTCCCCGAGAAGCTGAAGATGCGTTGAACCAAATGAGCGTCAAAGTGAAACGGCGAAGCCGCTGTGGAATCGCTATCGAAAACTAACCTCAACAAGGAGTTAAGCCAGATATGCGACGGGCTAAGCTCACTGGAATGAATCTAACCATGTCGCCGTACACACGAAGCTTGTTGCACAGAACTAGACCAACGACAGACCAACTAACTCTCCTGTCCCAACTGCGAGAATGACCTCAGCCTGTGTCTTGTTTTTCTCTGACCATCTGTGCATCGGGTTCCAGATCAACACTCGTTAGGCGTGAAAAGAAATCAAGAACAACGTACAACCCAACTGTCGAGGTAAGGTAGGCTCCACGTTCCGTAACCCTACCCTTACAGTAGCGTTTAGTCGTCTAGGTGCAACGACGACGCAGCATCCGCAAGATTACTGCAAACTAAAGTCATTTCGGAAAGAACGAAACACAAGAACCAACACTCACCTGAAAGCCTGGCAATATGGATTGGGCCGGGCGTGTACTGGAAACTTCGTAAGGTTAACGAGATTTCGGCCATCTCTTCCGACGAGTTTTGGTTTACTATCTGGTCGACTGTAAGTCAGTATTAAACACAGTAGTGGGACGGGATTGCCTACAAGGGTAGTGTTCCTTAGCACGGACTCTTGCGCCTGAGGAAACTTGAAGCGGACACGAAGGTCGATTCAGCGCTTGTCCTCTCCTCTCATGGCTGACGAAATAACGGTAGGTGTAATCCAGGGTTAGTCGCGCCTTGATGGCTACTGCAAACCTGCGGGAGATCATGTGAGGAGAATGAGACAGAATACGGTAAGCACACACGCCACAAACAATATCTACTTCACTCCATAGGCCTCAGTCGCAAGTGTCGTGTTAATTCTTGAATATTGTGGCCGGCATACAGGATGTCAAGCGCAACATGGCTTCGTCCTACACTGAACATAGATTATTCGACAAGCGAGCGATTAGAGTCGGATGCAAAACTCACCTTGATCGGCTCGCCGGTGTGATGGGTTACAGGGAGGATGCATGATGGGTGGAGAGGATGAGAAGCGCGGTAGGTACGTGAATCAATAACAGACAACAGGGAGGTCGGGCCGTGGAGCGGAATTTCCAATACCTTCGATGCCCGCCTCTACCTTAATATTCAATCTCCGCTTTTCTCCTTCCCCCTACGATGGACTCGACTCCGGAAATACTGACGACTCGACTAATGGTACGTGTGACTGCACCATATGCCTAGAAATAAAGCTCAGCTAATGCGCGTTGTAGAATCCTTTTCCGAAATCGTCGCTGTATCTTCCTACGGACGCGTTGGTGAGGGTACGCACGGCCCTTGGTGAGCAGACAATAACTGTCTTTTCACCCGTCGTTTCTCATCATTTTATCACCAGACTGGAGTGGAAAACTCGGAGTATTCAGAGCCTGGTCGTAGCAAGTCGCATAAGACCTCCCCGATTGTAGCACAGCTTTGTCTCCCGGTATTCTCAAGGACCTTCGCCGTACGCATAAGCGGTCGATGTCGAACCTTGAGGATCAGCCAAATCATGGTCTGCAATCGTACCGTGGGGCTTGCCTGGTTTTTACCCTCCGAGACCATCGTACAAGAAGGATCGAAGGCTCGTCTTCAGGTGAGTTCCGCTTTTGTCTATTGGTGACCGTATTCTGACGCCATTTCGTGCAGGTTAAAGATACGCAATAAGGACTTGTCAAAGTTCGCGATAAGTGCTTCTTGATGGTCTTCATGGTTGGCAACGCTACGGGTAGAAGAGCTAGACGTTGTTGAGAATCGTTTGCCATGGTACTTCCCTCATCCGGTATGCGTGGTCTTGTCATATTCACCCTTAAATCAGCCACTGCACATGAAGAGCAAGTGAATTCAATCTCTTCACTATGGAACGATCCTAGGCTCGTCCCCTCCCTGCTACCTTTTCCATTTGTTGTCTTCCTGCATCGCCTTCGCGTTCCCGGTGATGCCTGATGCATGCGATGGTATCACCGTACTCTTCCCAAACCTGGATGTATGCGCCAGGAACGAGATCAAGGAACCTAAGCGGTATTCCCCGTGATTGGATACCACCGCACGATCGCCAATGGGAGGACGGGTCATGAGGTTATTCTTTTCTGTACGGCCTGGCCACATGGCGACGAAATGATTCTGAAAGAAAGGCGGGTTGGTGCAACATGACCGGGTGCGAAGTGAGTGTGAATGCGAGATTATGGAGCTTTTGTCTGAGAGCAAAAGATATACGCAGGATGGCTCCATCAAAGAGCTCTGCTAGGAAGAGGCACTGGGTATGAGCCGAAGATGCGGCCTAGGTCGGTACATTCAGTTCGCTGATTGTACATTTCTGACAATGCTCTTGCACAGGCTTGCAAATGACCCGTTAACTGTTGCTTTTATTTGAATGCCTTGATTTTACGACGATTTCTGTGAGTACCGTCGTGTTATGATACCTCTTCACCGACTAACATCGTCTTGTAGGATTTCGTAAACGAGTGACGGCATGGGAAAGTCCTGTTTCGATTTAAGCGTGTCGATGATTAGGTCACCTACTACAAGTAGAACGACAAATACTATCTTACTTCCCCTCATCTAAATATCCAGTCCGTGTTCATCGATTTTGGTCATGTGAACATGAAAGGCTCCGCCGCACAAACGTGGAATTTTAACGCTGCCCTTCATTGAATCACAACGCGCCAAGACCAAAAGCCCTCCCCAAGTCATCACCATCCTTCGCATGTCATCTTAGTTCCTCAATTCACTCACATCCTCGTGCGTCTGGCACTCCGTCCGTCCGACTTGCGCATTCTCCGTTGGACTGGACTACGGACCGGCCGTCTACGCTTTCTTTATCAACCACAGAACGACATGCTCAATTTGGGAGATCATGATACTCAGCTGTTGTTGAGACGGCGATGGCTATAGGTTATATCACGGTCATTGCGATTCGGACTACGCATGATCATTTCGATGACTCAGAGACGCCTTTTCTCCAAGTCTCGGTCGAACTCCTCCCATTCCTCGTCGCTGACGTAACGTGACTGGGCTCAGCACCACTGACTACAAAGCACTCGACTATGTGCCCTTGGAAAAAGTGCAGTATACAAAAGACTTTGCCTACGAACTTGTTCCCTTCCGCCTGTTGTTGGTGGCAGTTCATAGGATCCGCCTTTGATGCGCCACTGTCCAGACGGTTCGGCACATCCCGACGCCTCTTCTTTACAACCCATCCGCGATGATTCGGAAACTAGGAATTCGCCGAGAGCCGCGGATATCTTGGTTCAGTCATTCTTTGGTCATTCATTCATCTCCTTCAGATTAGAGAGCTAAAGAATCCTTCGAAACCATCTTGTAAATGACGCATGCTGGTCATGTGTAATCTCATGAAACCTTGCATCATACAAACGTCGCGTTCTGTTCCTTCGTCCATCAGATTGCCGAGGGACGATGGGTATCGACGTGGTTCTGTACACTCTATTCTTCTCCCGTCTTCGCATATAACGAGTCGATCGATTGACTAGCCAGCGACTAAGTATGAGCTAGTTTTCGAACTACGAATAGCCAGCCGACACCTCCTTAGAATGCGGTAGGGTTTGCATATGAGCGTAAGTACTCTGCGAAACAAGTTCACTAGGTGCCACGACAACGTTGTGACGGCCACTACGGATTTGGACCATTGATTTGTTCTCTGCGAGCGGAGGGGCAGAGAACTTCAACCACAATGTGTTGGGGGTGAGTCTTTTTTGATGTTCTTCCTTCCATGCTTCCCACGGCGTAGGTCCTAGCAACAGAAGAGGTTACGTAGTCATCGAAGATAATTGACGACACCACAGAAGCGGATCAGAAAAGGCACATCAAGGCGACGTGGTTTAACTATGTATTGTTCCTCCCCGACTTGACGCTCTACGGAGGGGAGCGGGTTTCCGTTTCATCCGTGTTCAGGCGCTTGCGGCCTAGCTAGCGGAAGAGGTACACCGAAATATCGTGACAGTTTGAGGATATATTGGAGGTGATTGCTGTCGTCACATCGGTGAGCAGCGAGTTCTTGTATTTGAAGCGGTGTTCATGCTGTTTTTAGCGTAACCATGAGGGCCTGTACGCGTTGTTCTCCCCATCTCCGTTCCCTACTCACATTCCCCATTCCAGACACACGCCATAGGTACCGCCTTGAAACGGACTCACCTGCCACACGTCTTTCTCCACTGGGTAGAAATAGACTGGACAGATACAGTCAAGAAATGTACACATATCCTCGACTGAGGCACGACGTGTGATATTTCGCTGGTGACACAAGCTCCCGATTGGGAGGACAGGGAGGAGGGGCCGACGCGTACTACTTTCGAGTATGGCAATGATTTCTATTGGGTACGTGTGCTATGCTTGTTCGAATTTCATGATGCTGATGTTCTCAGTCCATTGTGCGACGCAGGATCGCGCATGCCTTTTCCACGATATATAGGCGAGAAGGCGGGGATGCATTTGGGGTAAATCATCTTCGATGTCTTCCCTTCATGGAACTGACACTTTCCAGGGCTCGCATCCTAACGTGGATGGGCACTCCAACATTGCGCTCGCTCACCTTCAGATCGTCAATCTCAGCTGAAGTCGCGCGTACGGAGCCCGAAATTGGTAGCTCCCGCTGAAAACATTTGTTGAATGAAAGGCGTATTAGGCATCTTCCTATCGTAGTGGACCATAGGCGGGGAAGGGATCATCGAGCCATCGGATAGATGATGGTGGCTTTACGATATCGGCGGGAAGAAATAGTTCCACTACAGGTCGTACATTTCAGTTGACATGGAGTGCGGATGTACACTCTATCTTGTGAAGAGTAGATCATTATGAATCGTAGACGTGTCAGACTGATATCAATGACTCGCAAAAATATATTATTACCTCCCTCTTTTGGACATAGGGAGGCTTCTCCGGTTGGTTGTACAGCGGGTAAACTGTAGCACGGAGTGCATGAAAAAAGTCAAACTACAACTCGCACTGATTTGGATATGGGGAATCCCAGGGACGAGTAAGGCCATATCGAGTACTAGTAGGCCATATCGACGGAATGAAAGCAGGGTTGTATAGGCTAAAGTGTCGTCGAAGGGGAGAAGAAAACAATGTGTTTGGGATCTCACCGCTGTGAGAAAAGACACATGCTGGGGTATTGTGACTAACAACGTATATAGTTAGTAAAGGAGACGTCGACTGAAGAAAAAGTGGTTCCGACGGACGTCAACTTCGAAGTAGATATAGGGAAACGAACCCTGCAATGGGAAATGGCAGCGGGTAGACCATATCCGAATACGTACGGTCCCTGTCTAGGGGACGTTGGAGGGTGTAAGGCGAGACCAAAATGGGGGGCAATGGATAGGAAAGACGTTGATCATCGATTCCTTGGGGGAAATTCGCAGTTGTTGTTGACTGTGTGGATTGTCTCGCGTTTCATGGAGGAGGTCACTCCTCTTTTCCTCTCCGTGGGTCAAATTTAAATGATGATACCTTGGCCAGAGAATTCCATACAAGAATACTGAATGGTCCGAGTATACCATTGACATGTATCGCGTCACCAGCGTCACAACAACAGATAAGTATTCGTCTTATATTCCCACTCCCCGACAGGGCAAGCAAGTACGGGCCTAGTGTAAGAGCATGGACAACGTCTCCAGGTGGAGATAGGTATACCGATGGAATATAAATAGCCGTAACCAAATACAAATCAGAGTGGCCCTGGGCGAGCATACATGGTTGCGGCAAGCCGTATACCGTATGGGAAAACAGCCTCAACGATACGGTGGCAGCCATCCCACAGCGGCGGCACAGAAATACCTTGAACATTCCCAAATGACAGTTATCTCACGAGCTAGTACATTTTGATGGTTAGTAAAACTTCGCCGGTCGTTATGGAAAACGACAGTTCAACTCCCTTATACGAATCTGCCATACATAACGGCATCGTGATATTTTCATGGATGTACACTGTACGCTCCCTGCTCTATGGTCACCTGGTAACTCTGACTTTGATGCATTCGTGTCTCTTGAACGTTAAAGCTGAGTATACACGTTGGTAGATACATGCCCGTTTTCATTACATGGATATGACCTACTCGCTTTTGGCTTAGCTTACTGCTCAGGGTTCGATTCCCATATCCATATCTCTGATTCGGGACTGTCTTTTTTCTTACTTTTTTTAAGCACTCCCTTTCGCAGGAATATACAGTCTACCCACTGTACAAAGCTCAAAAAGGGACCACTATTGATCCAACTCGCACTGATACGCATGACTCCCTCTGAGGTCAAGGTATAATACTCACTATATTTGCTTTTGTCAGCTAATTAGTCTACTCTTTGGTCACACTATAGTAGAAGTATTTCCTCCCGCCAATACCCACGTTCGGGAAAGGAAGACACCCAATGCGCCTTTTTGCTCACATCCAAAGTCTAACATAGCTCGCACTTTTTATAGCTCTCTTGTACATACTGAAGCTCAACTGGCAATTAACTTCCATGGTAGGCGGAAGCGGTGAGATGTACAGATTTCTGTCATAGGATCAACGTCAATATTCCGCCATCTATACGAATCTTCTTGCACCATCCAAGAGCGCTCTGTGACTAGATAAGCTGCAATGCGCATCAGTGTCCTCCGTCACGACTGATACTGGCATACATATGTCTATCTCAGGGTTACGAACCTTGTCAGCGAACATGAAAAGAAAGAAACAACCATTGCTCAAGCAATCCTTGCCTTAATATCAAGACGAAGATTTAGTGTAGTGCAACAGCGAGTGATCCCATAGAAATGCGCGGTTGATGTTCCATTCCCATGCACGAACAGTAGCTACAATTCTTCTCTACGGAAGCCACCGATTTATGGCTCTGTAGACATGGCTTTAGTTGATATTGACACTCTCAAAGTGAGCGCACATCCGGAGTGCCCATCGGCGTGAGGATCCAAGTCCTGGAAGGCGTCAGAGCTATGAACGGAATACATCAAAAATAACTCACCCCAAATGCATAACGATCGTCTTCTTCGCCCATACACTGCTAAAAATGTACATGTCACACAATAAAAAGGGAAAATGAAGGACCTCAGATCGTATGCCCTAGTTCAACCATTAACTCTGTGAAATAGAGGCACGCGGAGCACACATATCCAATAGGAACCGCTACCAGGTTGAATTCACCAAAACGCTCCTCTATCTCCTCGAACGTTGGGTGCACCTGCGCCTGCTCCTTGTCCTTCCTATTTTGATGGATCGGTGGCAGATATCACGCGTCGTATATCGCACCCGGTGAGTATATCAAACAAGTCTGTCCAGTTTAAGGATTCTTTCGTGCTTAGTGTAGCGAAGACGTGCGACAGGCGAGTCCGTTTGAAAACTGCGCTTATTAGACTAGGAGGTTGGGCAGCCGACAGAGGTGTGGAGGACCGCGCGTACTGATCGTGAAAATTATGCTGAAAACAGCATTAACACTTCTTCGAATACAAGAATTGGCTGCTCACCAATACGACGACCGCATCCACCTCCGAACCTCCGATATATCCTCAATTTGTATGGTGCTTTGGTGTACCTCTACTAGCCGAGAGACCAGCTAGGCTACGAGTGCCTGAACACGGATCAAATAGAAAGACACGTCTCTCCGTAGAGTGTCAAGTCGAGGAGGAGACATGCGTAACAAAACCACGTCACCCAGACGTGGTGTTTCTCCTCCGCCTTCGCATCCCACATCTGTGGCTTCAGTACTCCTCGATGGTTCTATAACCTCTTCTGTCGTTAAGATCTACGTCCAGGAAACCATCAGAGCCATGAAATGAAGTATGAAATATGTTGGCTGGTATGCACTGGGAGGATATTAGACAAATGAAACGCAAATGATCACTGCATGTACCGAATGAAAGCCTTGGACACGCTCCTCAGTTTCCTGAAACACCAGACGCTCGTTGCGGTCTTTGACAGGTCATCCTACCCTCTCCCCTGGCCTAGCTGTCTTTCCTCGGTGGAACAGGTTATGAGCGGTGAAACTAGTTGAGGTTCAAATCAGTTTTGACGATCTCGACGCGTATGGAAGCCCACTAACAGAGTGTATGCGTATCCGATTTGGGGAACCTGATCTACTTAACGTGCTTGATGTTCTCCGGTGGAGCGACAATGGGTAGGGCTCGGGTTCGTTTAGAAAGGATGCTTGACGCTACGCTAGGGTACACGACGGGGTGAGGAGGAACACGCAAACTGGTCATAATTCAAATGGTTTTATAATAGCCTCGATTGCAAGAACGGCTACTCACTGAAATAACGACCGCATCCACTACATCCTGGATCATATGGGTTGGCGTAGCTCTTCAAGCTTCAAGCCGAAAGATTAAGCTCAAGCCGAACGATTGGCTAAGAAAACACCCATTACTGAACACATGCCGGATAGGACACTCTCTAGCGTAACGAAGAACAGAAGCCTTGATGAGGCCGAATTACCGACCTCGGGTAAAGAACGTTTATTGCGGAAGAAAGAGGCCAGCTATCCGTTGATTATAAATAGAGTAACAGGAATACAAACACGTAACGTACTAAGAAAATCCAACTTCCTGTTCGTACCCAAGCTCGTCTGTAGATTCGGGAACACACCGGCAGGAGGCTTGTCCAACGTCTTTAATTTCTCCTGGTTGGTTGACGATTTGAATAGCGGTCAATGTAGATAAAGCTATATTCATGCGTCGAGATTTTCTTGTCAAAAGGTGCGGCATGCAAGCCTGAGCCGTACCCTATGGTGGAAGGGATGAACAAGAGTAAAGATGACGTAACCGAAAATAGCCTTGTCGCCGTGCCGGTCCTTCTTGATGCGCCCGCATATTGATGACGAGTCTGAACAGTGAAGCCAGTGAAGCTTCGAGTTGTACCTTGTGAATAGGTCATAATCAGTGAACCGGTTAGGTTAGACTTTCTCCTCAACCGTCGGATATTATGGCCCATAAACCAAAGTTCGATAATCAATTCTAGACCTTACTATCCCCAATGCCCCCAGGCGCATGTCTCGTCGCTCTCCAGTGTCACAATTATTCTTCCTGCTAGTATCAACACTATCAGATATAATGTAACCGGGAACATCCCTTAGTAGGATGACTGGGGTTCGATTCCCTAGGGTATGCATATGTTTTACGACCTTGCTGGAACTCTTCAAACATCATTTTTTTCATACGAGCACACCGCGTAAGTGCACTATTGGTGTTGAATTCTTGTAGCACGCATCAGATTCAAAGTCAACATTTACTCTGTGAGGAACGGTTCTTCCTTCATTCTGCTGGCAGTCGGTGTACGAATAACGTACTGTTGCATTCATAAAGTATACTTCCTCTTAAATTTCTCTGTATATATTCCGACAGAGCCTCAGGTGGTTATCATGCCAGGTCTAACACAAGGAGCTCTACGACCGTCGTCCCTCCCTTTACACACAGACGATGTCTCTTTCAGGAACCAGATATAGCCCAGTCGTTCGCAGGACTCGACAGAGGTTCAATTCCTCATATCTGGCTGACATGCCATGCTACTACATTTTTTATACAGTACCAAAGTATATAGACTGGGGCGTAAAGTTCCGTCTTCCGACGACGTATGTAGCTAATGACTAATCATCTCTACCTTTGAATAAAACCAAGTGAAGCTCCCAATGAACTATTATTATCAGCCAGTCCATGTCTATTTGAGCGTCAAGGTCTCAGGATCCCAGATTTTAATTCCCTGGACTGCGAATAATTGTGCTCTGATGACCACATGAATTTTTCCTGCAAGATTGAAAGCACTGCGTACTCTCCACTCCAGATGCAAGACGAACATAGTATATCATGGATCTTCCTTGCGAAGCCAGCCCGACGTCAGAGCACCCTTCCTTTCGCTTTGTACAGGAATACATGACCAGTATATACCGCATTCGCTCGCAATATTTAGATCTCGGAAACGAGAGCTTAACGCCTATCAAATGTTAGCTAAATCGCTAAATGAACAGCCAAGACATTGTAAACTCGATACTACTCTAGTCGGTCACATGCATTCGCTTCATGTCCTTTGAATTCAGGATGCACCTGAAGGTAACTGTCGTAAGATACGGGGAGAGCACTATCGACAGCAACGTACCTTTTACAGAAAGATTTCGCGTAGTAAAACAGTTCATGTTCAACGGATATCACGCCGTCTTCGAGGAACCAAACGTCCCAAATTTCGAGAAGCCTCAGCATCAACGAATACGTGTATACGAAACAATGCACGTTTGGGGCTCCGATTTGCTAAAGAATCAGCACAGAGAATAGGGAACAGATACTAGTGGGAAATGTACGGTAGGTGTGGTCCTGAGCTTCGTGAGATTGTCTCTGCGAGGTTCAAATCCACAAAGTCCTAAGCTAGCGCCGAGACGTTACTGAGCAAAGGAAGAAAATACGATGCCTACCTTTACCCCCATATCGTTCAGAGATGATCAGTGTGCGCTTTGTCTTCCTCTTGGAACTAAAGCTCGCTAATTCTCGTCAACGGAAGCTACAGCAGACGAAAGAGAATCAGTTTGGCATTACCTTCACTCGCCGTGTGGCTTGTGCGAAAGTGATACTCTCGGCACTTCCTTTGAACGTTGAGGAGACATTAGAGCACGGATTAACTATCTCTTACTCATACCGGATTCATTACCAGCTCGTGAATCAGACGCAGAAAGGACACAAAAAGTCAGACTCATCGAGAAATGAAAAGGCGCATAAATCAGGCAAACGGAAGGGCGCTTCCTCTTGCTAGGATAACAAGCTTTCCAGAAAGGAGCTAGACAGTGCGAATGAGCCAAGCCTATCGTCTGAGTGTAAGTGAAGGCTAGGAAGAGGATGGGCATGTACATATCGTGTACCACACCGCAGTTCTTCGATAAAAAAGATGGGTTTAATGCATCGGATGCGCCAGAAAGCCGAGTGGGATGCATCCTAGGCGTCCAACTCTCTAGCTAGAGGTGTTGTCGCGATGAGATACTCCTACTCTAGGATACCGAAGCAATTACATGTTTTTCTGATAATAGCTACCGGATCCGGAGAGAAAGAGGCCCTCCATGGAGGCCGAGATGCGTTAAATGTGCTAGAGCGGCTGATTTGTTAGCCCCTGAAATCCGGGGAGGAAATGGTGAGTAGGAGAACAACGAGACGTGCATACGGTTTACCGTGTCGACATCTAGACATGTACCCCAGATATGGTGAGAAAAAACATCAATGCGATACTGAATCAATCAAGCTAGCACGAAGGAGAAATGAGTACGAAAACGAGCACGAACGCAAACGGACGCATGCTGGACCGCAAGGAAGAGTACGCAAGTCTGGCTTCGGCAATGATGAGGCGCGTATCAGGATGTCGTAACCATCAATCATAGGGTTCCCTGCGATGGTCGACTCGGTCCTTGGTCAGCTGCTCCGACGTGATATTAATCAATTCTGTTCTTAATCTTCTATGCCTCCTGGATATAATCCAAATTCGTCGTGTGTCGATGTCGGATCCCAATAGAATCGACAACCTGAAAAAAGGCTACATCTCGCACCCACCGTACCACGGCGAGCTTTCATCACGGGTTTCGGATTCACTTGCGTACGTCTACCTAAGCCCTTGACGAGATTAAGAGGGTGAGAAGGAATCGCTTTGTTCCCTTCGTGAAACGATACCTTGCGAACAGAAGAGAGCCTGCGATGATGGCGCCAAGATCCTTCCTCGTGGCCTGTTAATCTTGGCCATGCCGCAGGAATCAACAGCATATATTCATTTCGATCATATGTTCCTGCTAAATATAAAGGCGTGCCGTTATAATAAAAACCCCCTCATAAATAGAATGTTCACTGTACCCAAATGTAAATGGTCTGCGAAAACCAGAGCTGGCGGTTTGCTTTTCTTCAAAATTTCTGGGCCGTGGCTTCGCACCGAAGGGGATGCTTTCGTGGACGTCCAAATGTGAATAATGATAATGCAAGTGAAATTGATGTAAGGACGGAAGTAATGATAGTCGTAGGGTCGTGATAGTACATGAATGTTACAGAAAGCAGGTGGATATAGGATAGCAATCAAAGCAGAGCAGCGCGGATCTGTTCAAGGATCAGACGGGATCAACGAGAAACAAAGGGAAAGATGTACGTTACTAGACATAATAGAGCTGAAATGCGATTTGATGATGAAGGTGCAGTGTAGTAGAAATAGAAGAGGACAAGAAAAAGGAGGGGAAAAACAGTCAGATCATGCACAAGCAGACGACGAACAAAATGAATCAAAGCTGAAGGTCAGAGCAACGTCGCGTTGGTGAGGTTGGACCGAAGGATGATACTAGACAGAGAGGGGAAAAATCGCGGGAGGAGATTGAGTGTATGTCCGGGAATGATGACGAAGAAGGGGGGTGATGGAACAGGAGAAAAGGTACTCACTCTAAAGGGGTAAATGTCGGTGATCGATGTATGGTTGAAAACTAAATGGAACATAACGTACCTTCCACGGCGGCCATTACGACCCGAAGCACGGCGGTGTCAGTCGCCGTCGTTATGCTAGGCGATTTCACATCAGTACGTCGCACATGAAAGCAGTCTTAAACTTGCTGAATATATATCTCCCGCTCCTTATGCCTACCAGCCTTAGTGGCCAGTTTTGAAAACCGACGTTTGAAGTAATCGCGACCTGCACGGACATCACCGGGCTCACCATCAAAATCCTAACAGTTGATGAGGGAACAATCTACACAGGCGGGAAAACATCACGCACCGGGAAGAAATTTTTGATATCAGAATGCGGTATCTTCTTTTCGAAG
>NW_026848536.1:0-46717 GCF_030435595.1 Desarmillaria tabescens
TTGTAGGTATGGCAATCTATGGCCTCCGTCCTGGCGAACAGTCGATCTATCAAAAGCTGGGCTTTGATCAGGATCCGCGAACTAGCTGTTTTCCTTAACGCCATATGACCCATTTTCGTCGTCAAAGTGTAGTACGGTGATCTGATCATCAGCAACACCGATTCCCAGATGTTGATGGTGGGTACTGGTTAGAGTTTTCCACACCTCGGAGGAATAGGGTTCACCGGGATGATCACCAAAAGGAAGGCGCACGACAATGGGTTATCAATTTGAGGTTCATGTCAATGAAGCCATTGAGTATGCTTCTCACTCATCACAGGCTCATGTCTAATTCTTCCGCTAGGGACTGTCCCAAGTAGATACATCTCCGAGTGCTTGTCTCGTAGCACCAACAATGATTTATGTTGAGCGCCATCTTTCGGATGACGAAGAGCTCCCCGATTCCATCAATTCCGTCATTCAGTCCTGTGACATGGCCTGCATTGTTACGAAAATATCTTTGTAACTTAGGGTAACACGGGTCGGTTTCCCTCTCACGTCGGTATGATCAGGGAAAAAAAAAACAGCTTTATGATGTTACTGTTTGTATACAATCGTGATTCGTGGGAAACAGCGAGAACAAAATTAGACTAAATGAGAATGGGACACCCTGGGATAGTAGGTCAGAAAAAAA
Organism: Desarmillaria tabescens; assembly: GCF_030435595.1. NCBI lineage: Eukaryota > Fungi > Basidiomycota > Agaricomycetes > Agaricales > Physalacriaceae > Desarmillaria > Desarmillaria tabescens. The sequence continues at coordinate 674 of NW_026848536.1, forward strand.
TTGTAACGCTATAATACTGGGATAGGAACATTAGAGAGGAGGAAGTGTAGGGAGAGATAGAAAAGGAGCTTTCCCATCAAGACAGCGTCCCAGCATTATACTCGACCTTGTCCCGCCCCCGTTAGACTTGGGTCAAACCCAATTACATACATACGTTAAAGGAGACAAGTCATATTATTGTACGTCTTGACGTGAAGCCTGTTAATCTTCGCTGTTTCTTCATCGCCCATATTGATCACTGACACTTTCCTAAACTTCTTTTCGGGTCCCTCTATTTTCCCAATGACCGCTACTCTGAAATAGGGATAGCTGGAGGTGCCTATGAGTGTATACAGGCCATCGGGTATTGGGAATGTGTGGTTGGCGACAATTTCGAAGGTGTAATTTTCCCCGGAACGATCAGTGACATCTAATTCTCCATGTCGGGGCGTCTCTGGAGTTGGTTCGTCAGACAATCCCCGTACTCTGCATGAGTCGATATAGGGTCCATCATAGTAGTCTCCATCTTCCTTCTTCCGCCAGAGATATACGCTGTCGCGGCCATATATGTCCAAATGCAAAGGTAATATCAACCCGGAAAGGTTCTCCATCATTACCTGCCTCCATGATGGACACCAGATTTTGTTTCCGTTCCCAGGTCCAGGGTAGCAGAAGAATAACTCTCCGCGAAACTGCCACTGCGTGATATTCACCAGTTCGGTCCAGGCATCCTCTTCAGACTGGTCTGCATCGTAGATTGGGATGTACTGCGAGTAGAAGAGGTAAGCCAACCCGGCAACTTTATCGACAAGTTTAGTTGATTTCCGCTTCTGCATTTGCAACAAGACGTCAAGTATCGAGTCTTCTCTACGTATCTCCTTCAAAGATGCCAGTTTTTCGTCGAACACCTTTCGCATGTCCGCTGTCATGAACCTCTCGTCGACCCTGTTGTCGTCATGGGTCTTCCCAGCAACGACCGAGTTTTTGGTGATCTCCTGAAGCGTCCACGCTCGGTTGAACCAACACCGATCGCTCTCAAAGTCGCCAGGCTTGAAACTTAGGGGCAGACCCAGCCCGCTGAAGTAGCACACCACCTGATTGCTCTTGTGATATATCCACCCGATCGTTGGAATGTCGACTTTCCACTCCTCCTTGCGCAGAGCCTCCCTATGATCCCACTCCTCCTGGCTTGGGTTACCGCGTGGGTCCTCGCCCTGACCCTGCTGCCTCAAACACAGAATATCCAACCAGGCGTACTCCGCCCCGAGCCTGAGCATCTCGATCCTGATTAGATTGAGGTCCGCATCTTTCGGCATCGGCACGGGCCATTCATATCCATTTATTGGTGTCATCTCTCCCTTGAGATCGTTATCGTCCACCCAGGCGTGTGATATGGCCCACGGGAATTTGCGTTTTACCCACCATGGCACGACCCGATTAGCAACCAGATCCCAGACACACCTAGGGGGTGCGTCAGTGATCTGTTTATTGATGGACATATTCTGTCGCATCTTTTCATCGTCCTCCCGTGCTTTTATGTCATCGCTGACTTGTCCGATACTGATGATATCGTATAGACGCGGGCCCCGCAAATGAGCGTAGGCAGTGCCAAAGTCGCAACTTTTCGTGACAAAGTCTTCGCATGCCTTGTATAGTGGGCTGTCTGGAGTGCGGGATGGGCCATCGAACTTGCCCAACATTCCATCGACACCTATGTCGGCGCAAGGAGTATCCGCGATCACGGATGGTAATATCCTACCAGTGTATGCCCGCTGCTTCAGTACTGGAATGCTTGATTCTTCTTGGCCGATCTCGTCGTAGGCAGAGAGTGTGACCTCTGGGAGACTCTCGTATTTCTATAACGCATTATTCCCCACCCTTCTGAGCACGGCACTTGCTGGTACATACTTACCTGTCGCACTGTGTTGTCTGGATCATAGCTTTTACGCTCTCCCCACATTCTCGACAAAAAATAGTCCCTGGGAGCTTAGGCATGACAATGAGGATATGAAGCATCGAAAGGAACACAACTAGACATACTCGGTCGAAACCATTGTTCATCATTAGGCATAGCTTGGTGAGAAGGTGCGGTTGTGCCAACAGGTTTCTGTTGTGTTGTTGTCGTGGTAAGAAGCAACAAGGTAGTCCTGTACCGTGTAACCCACGCATCCTACACATGCCGGGCATCATCACATTATCCGATTCCCGATCCTCAGACTATCTCCGTGTTAACACGTGGGCCAAGCGCCGCTTATACAAAAACCAAGCCTTGTCGTTGTTCACTGTCCTTCTTTCTACTTCATTCCGCGAGATTGAAATACGACGATCACCCTGAGGACTCGCGATATATGCGCTCAACATTATTTTCACTCGACAACAATGGTAGGAGCTCTTTCTCGGACAAAAGCTTTTGCCGTGATCACTGCTTTCCTGTCCCCTTGTGATCCGAAGAACAAAACGGTCCCAACTTCGACGGAACGCTGTAAGCCACAAGTCTGATTGAGAAAAAGGACCGGCGTACCTTCTCATTTTGGATCATCCTTGACAGTCCTCTCAGAGAGTTCGACCTGGAAATATCGCTGTCCTTTCACGATTCGTCTGAGGTCTCGTCCTTCCGATATCCTCGTTCTGGTGAACCGTCCCGCAATGCTGACATTCTGGATGCGACTCATATTAGCTTCCTTATGCAGATCGACGTGTGCTGGCGATCTAATGTTCAGATAATATATGCTACATGGAAAGAAAGAAAGATTTACTGCTCGTGTACTGTACATGTTTGCGATGAAACACCAGCGTCTAGTCGAATCATATCTCATGCAGTTGACGACATCGCAGGCACAGTTCCTATCGAAACGATTGGTACGTTGATAGAGAACGAAATCTGGGGTGTGCCGTTAGGACAGATGACTTCGCAGAGATGGCATGGACGGATAGAATGATTACTGGGAAGGCCGGAAAATTGAGGAAAATACGCTACATTCGGTACTTAGTTAAACGCTAAAAGATGAATGCGGGAAAACCCACGGGCTGTCAAAGGTAACCGAGAAAGAAAAGCTTTCTTGATTGCGCTTATATGCCTCTAAGGCGCATTAAAACCAGTCGTCTTGGATAAAAGTCAGTCTCAGATGTGTGACGGATAATTTGTTCCACTCACAGTAACTGGTCACCGCTACAGAAAAAAAAATAAGCTCGTAATTGCGGGTATCGCAGGGCTCAGAAGCCTTGGTACTCCCCCCCAATTAGATAAGTCCTTGCGAGAATCTGCGCCTAGCGAGTACAAAGAGCAATGTCGTTCTCAGCGTCGATATATTTTTCATTCATGGTCGCCAAAAGACTGGGATGCGTGTAGACGGAGTGCGATCTGCTCTCGTCCTTTAGGCTTTATTCCGGTGCCTAATGTTTATTATTTGAACGATACGAAGAACATCCGCTATAGTGGAAGTGGAAGGGCCCCGCCATCGCTTCCATCCGGTTTCGAGTGCAAGATCGAGGGATCAGGAATAACTTCTATGAAACCTCCTTCATATCAGGAATCGAACGAATACCGTCTTTCATCGCTCTATTTCTGAGAAACCGTCAGTGCTGAGATCTATAATGAAAGTCATAAAACGGACTGACATAATATCCCCATCACGAAACATCATTAACCGCAATCTCCTTTGGCGGTCGGTTTACAAGAAACGTCGGACTCGTAGGTCCTGCATTCGTTGCATCGGACATAAGCCAGAGACGAGGATAAGGAAAACGACAAGTATATCAGCACCCACTTGACTCATAGATTATGCAATGATGCCGGAATAGTGATGTTTCGGTGGGCAGAAAGCATAGCAGGCGGGTGGTGAAAAGCCAGTAGCGTTGCGATGTGCTACATGACATGCAGTGAGTGTCGGGATAGAACATCTGTCTCTTGCAATCAATGCCTGATATCGTGTTGTGGATATCATCGATTTTACCGGGAGTACGAGTAGATGTTTGAAGCCCGGGCTGTAAACGTGAGTGATAGCACGGATCTTGCACTAGATTGTTGCGCTGAAAGGGTTAGAGTAATCGCTATGGTTGCGACGAACACCCTCTCCCTTATTTGGCGCTGTGCGCGTGCCTTGGCTGGATGGTCTCGTGGCTACAGAGACCTGGACGTGTGTATTCACGAGCGCGATATTCTCTCACCCTCCAGAGTTTGTTTAGATGCCTCGCATTCCATAGTTGAACGATGAGTGTACAGACCTGAAACGAGAGAAAAAATTGGTATTTGTATCATTCCCCCCACGCCTGAAACTCAAAACATAGTTGAACGTTGCGATCCGTGAAAGGAATTACCGTAGAAGTTGCACATCTGATGCAGGAAGATTAAGTGATTAGCACGTATCCAAGACATAGGGGGAGAGCGACATGCAGAGATCGAAGGGTATGTCGTGAATAGATGGATGCAGATTGAAACGATTACTTCATGTTTCGTCAGTCTCAAAGGGATGGGCTAAAGAGCATTCCAATCAATTCAGCCGACGACTACATGCAAGATAGTAAAAGATAATCGAACATCGACTAGGACGTCCGGAACAGCTGGCTGTGTCGAAGCTTGCTGTGACCGTTGACTCAGGGCCCATCTGTCCCATCTGAATCGGCAGGCAAACGCCTTGCACCTCGTCCAGTCACAAAGAAACACCTCATGTTCCCGTTCCCGTTTCAGGAGTATCCATGTCTGCCCCAGACATCAGTAGAGAGAGACGATAGTGAATAGGAGAATGTGTACCTCATCCTTGAATGCCACCTCAAAGTTCTGATCTTCAAACGGTTCTCGAAGCCCGGAGTGATGTGATTCAAGAAGTCAACCTATAGTTCCTGGCGAAGTTCCTTCTAGGGTTGAGAGTTCTCACAGCAGTATAACCTAGAGCTTGTTGACCTGTATGCACGACCGTTGCGAAACATATACGATGCGATAACTGAAGGATGTCGGATACACTTGCACAGGATTGAGCAAAGAGAACAGAGGAGCGGCTATTAAAACTTGCGGAGTTTCTCTTTGCATTCCTGAAGCCGGATAAAGGACGATAGGCACCTCGTTATCCTGAGCCGTGACGTAGGCATTGTGCCAATGATTGCGGAACGAGATTCAATCGACCATCAACCATCACCCTGGATTGTCGATCTGGCTAGCATTGAATTTCCCTATTTCTGGAGATCAGTTCCGCCTATGTTGGACAAGGAGTGAACGCACCATACAACAAAGCGACCCAAGATGAGATGACCAGCCAGACACCTGGCAGGGATACGCGGCCATTTATCCTAACGGCTGAAGCGAGTAGCTGCTTCGAAGGTTTTCAGAAATCTGATATTTTGAAGACTTGCCGGGATCAGCGAGGTGAAGAGAATCGCGAAACCACCGAGCAGGATACGAGCCAATGTCGACAGAAGGAGATGAAATCGCCGACCGAATCAAAAAGGGCCAACAACCGAATCGGGCATACCCGACATCGGCCAAATATCGGCATCCGCCGGCACGACTTAGCACGATTGTCAACTGCACTGCTTTTCACGATAGTCACTCGAGAGTTGCAGCCCCCTAGGCATGTACAGTAGATGACAGCGCTTAATTCAGGCAGATCTACTTTATGAAGTTTCGTCTCACCAAGGATCAAAACCGAGATCACGAATGCAGAGATCCGACAAGTAAGCCTTTTCTTTTCATTATACCTATAGTCGAAGGATGGACAAATCTGTGTTAATTTCAGTGCTCCTGAACAATACAAGCCGACAAAACCATAGCCGAAGACGCGACGACCCCGCCATAGTCTTTGTTATTGCCACGGGTCATTCAGTTGCTGTTTACCCCGAGGATATCAAGATGGCCACGGAATAAAACTGAATGTCTCTCGTCAACGGTAGGACCTGAGGAAAGAGATACAATTATCAAGAGGAGATTCGCATAAGTGAGCTCAATAATGTAAGTCACGTTTTTGTAAGGCTGATCACTCTCTGATGATGCTCCTTCTAGAATACCAATTCATCAAGCAGAAGGACTTACTCCTGAGCCCCGCGGCTGAGAATTCACCGCTCGTCTCCCCCAAAAATCACTCTTAAATGGCGTGCACCAGGTGATAAATAGCATCCGTTTTTCCAAAGTTCTGTAACTTAGAACCTCCCCCCCCCGGATTAAAGCGACGTTCGTCCCCTTTTCACATCAAACCAGGCAAGCAACTATAATCCAAGGCATGATCCCTTCAGTTGTCGAGGTGCATAAATCGAGGCCTTTTATGCGATTTCCCTTGAGCAGCGTGCAGTAGGAGAACGGAGCTTAGGATGGAGACGATATATGAGGATCTGTGGACGCTGAGAATCGTAGAGGAGCTCTTCGATAACAAGGCGAACCCAGCCCATGGCGCATGAGATGGATGAGCTGGAGAGGAGATAATGTTGGAGAGCCAGGTTGGTCGAAGCAATGGTTGGCTTTAATGTTAGTTTCATTCACAAAGCTGCAACTGATAGAGTGCTTTCAGCTCTTTGATTACTCCCCTTGAGCAAGCGGAAGAATATGCTTCCTTTCCACAGTTGCACGGGCATGTCATCCCATTATCACGGCAAACAGAAACATATTTACTTCCACGAGGCTCCTCCATATCCTCTTCCCAGTAACCTTCTTCGGTGCTGCGAATATCTCTTCCTCGTCACCGTTGACATTCAGACCATCCAAAGACGAGAGCATCGCAGTGAAATCCTCCGGAAGACCGAACGAGATATATCTCTTCTTCGATTCATGCGTAGGTGGTCTTTTGTGAAAGTATTTTCCCATCCTCAAAGCACCAGCGCCTACGGTACAGCAGATTCTGAGCCCGCTGTTGACACGCCGCCCTTTGTACTGTTAGGGATGGAGCTATTCGGAAATTCGAGAACATTATGCTTAATCAGGGGTGTGTAACGTCGTATCTCATTGATAGTCAGGACGATTGGGCAGGGAAGGATGTTTTTGTTTGTGAGGTAGAGTCTTTTCGCGAAAGTGTCGTTGAAGGACTAGTGGCAACTGGTCTTGAAGGAGAGTCGATACGTGTTGAATGGTTCAGATATGGGGGTTTCCGATATAAATAATAATCTAAGCTGGATATTATTATTGGAGGGCGACGATGCCACTTGGTTGTCGAACCACATTAGTATCAGACCCGCGTTACAGTTGTTCTGTATCTTTGATACCGCTGATTATGTATACCCATATTTTTGCCCTCTTTGGCTGAGCGTTGATGTTAAGCACGCGGCTCGAGTCTTCACAGCTATTCTCACTTTCACATTGTAAAATAGCAAGCTATGTAGAATATATCAGGGAAATGAGCTCGTGTTGTGTTATGCATTGGACTACCAGATAATTGTGTCGCTCACTTGGGGCTTCATTTCGGCGAGAACGACCTCAGGAATAGATTCCCCCAGAGAAATCTTTGGTTTACGGCGATGAAGACAATCTTAGTAACGAATCACGATAAAAAACCAAGTACATGTGAAAGAGATGGCACGTAACCAGAGAAATAGTAATCCTAGAATACCAGCAGTAGTAAGGTTGGACGGTAGTCATCATGAGGAGAGATATCAAAGAAGCTCTCCTGCCATTTCATGATTATAAACAACCTCCTGGTGCTATACTGGATCGTGTCCCGCCGCCGTTGGACTCGCGAAATATAACTACATAAAAATGTCGAAGAAGAAATGTTTCAGTGTTACTATGAGCTTCGATATTCCAAAGCTTCTCTGCTTCCCGTCCGTTCGCCATCCTGAAAACGGACACTTCCATAAACTTCTCCCCGAGCCCCTCCGTTTTCCCAACGACCCAGATAACCCCTTGCATTGTAGAGCTATGCTTGGCGGTGCCTATGAGTGTATACATGTCATCGGGTATTGGGAATCCATGGTTGGCAACTATGTCGAAGGTGTGCTTTATCGTGAAGTCAACATTGACGTCCAACTTTCCGCGTCGGGGAATATCTAGAGATGATGCATCTGCCAACCCCCGCACTCTACATGGGTCAATACGCAGTCCATAGTACCCATCTCCATGTTTGTCCGTCTGATAAACCTTTACAGTATAAAGATTTTTACTGAGCGACGACTTGGGAAATATATCCCTTATTACTTGCGTCCATGATGGATGCCAGGATTTGTTCGCGTTGCCAGGCCCAGAGTATAAGAAGAATAGATCTGCACGAAACCAATCCTGCCCGGCGATCACGAGTTCTGTCCAGGCGTCCTATTCGGATTGGTCCGCATCGTATATTGGGATGTACTGGGAGTATAGCAGGTATACCAGTCCCGCGACTTTATCCACAGGATCGGTTGATTTCCGTTTCTGCATTTCCGACAGGACGTCAAACGTTGAGTCAAATCCGAGTCTCGACATCTGCAGCAAAGACGCCAGTTTTTTATTGAATATATTTCGCATGCCCTTTGTCCTGAACCTGCTATCATTGCGGCTCCTCCCAGAAATGGACGGATCTTCAGTGATTTCCTGCGGTGTCGGCGTTCGATTAAACCAATTACGGATCGTCTTCTGTTCGCCGTTTTCCGTGAACCTACCGTCGTGACAGGTCTCTCCGGCAATGAGCAGATTATGGCTAATCTCCTGCAGTGTCCATGCTCGATTAAACCAACAACGATCGCTCTCGAAGTCGCCAGGTTTGAAACTCAGTGGCAGACCCAGCCCGCTGAAGTAGCACACCACACGAGCGGCTCTGTTGTATATCCATCCGATCGTTGGCAGCCTCGACTTTCCACTCTTCCTGGCAGAACCTCCCTCCATTCCCAATCCTCCTGCTAGGGTTACCGTGTGGGTCCTCGCCCTGACCCTCCTGCCTCAAACACAGAACGTCCAACCAGGTATACTCCGCCCCGAGCCTGAGCATCTCGATCCTGATCAAATTAAGGTTGGCGGCTTTCGGCATCGGTACGGGCCATTCATATCCATTTATTGGTGTCATCTCTCTTTTGAGATCCTTATCATCCAACCACGCACGCGATATCGCCCACGGGAATTTGCGGGCAACCCACCATGGCACGACCCGATTAGCATGGAGATCCCAGACGCACCGAGGTGGTGCATCCCCATCGATAATCTTTTTATTGCGAAACATATTTTGTCGCATCTCCTCGTCCTTGCCCTGCGCTTCCATTACATATATGTCAGTGCCGAAAACATACAGAATCCAGATGGGAGCGCCAATGAGCGTAGGCAGTTGCCAAAGTCGCAGTTTTCTGTGACGAAGTATTGACATGCCTTGTATGGGGAGCTGGTGTAGAATGGAGCGCTGAACTTCTCCAACATTCCATCGACACCTAGGTCGGCGCAGGGAGTGTTGGCGACAGCGGACGGTAATACCCTACCAGTGTAGGTTCGTTATTTCAGCACTGGAACGCTTTCCGATCGTCCGGTCTCTTTGTAGGCAGACAGGGTGATCTCGGGGAGATTTCCGTATTCCTACAACACATTATTACACGGCCTTCTGTGCATGTCTTTACGTGCTTACCCACAATGGCCAACCTTTGTTTAGAGCATAGTGGTCGACCTTGTCCCACGTTCCTACAGGCTCTCTGCCATCCTTGATATCTAATTAGGCATGACTGGTTGAAAACATGAAACATTAAAAGTAACAGAACCATACATACAATAGGGCATATAGAGGGGCATAGGATGACGGAACTCAGGTTCCATTGTGCAGACATGTTTCCGTTGTACTGCGCTCATGGTAGGAAGCAAGGCGAGGCCGTGTCCACGCTCGGACTACCGTGTTGCCAACAGCCGTGTTGCCAACGGATAGCGCTGAAACATATCCCCAGGTGGACCCATACAAACATTGAATGTAAGGTCTAATTATCTTGATAGAAATCTGCATGGGACCATTGACCTGATATCACGAATAGAATAGCCTGAGCGGTGAGAACTCGACGACTCCCGATTTATATGTTTAGTGTTAGTTTCATACCACGTAAGCCACATCCACACATGCCGAGGACCATCACATTATCAAATTCCGTATCTTCATGCTGTCGTCCCGTGGGCATGCAAGCCTCCAAGTGCCGAGTGTGCAAAAAGCTACACTTAGTTGTACTGAAAATGTGTCGTCATTGTCCTTCTTTCTACTTCATTCATTCTATGAGATCGAAATAAGACGGACCAGCCTCCTGACTCAGGATTGTGTGCACGACAATATTTTGACGCCGACAAAGGCAGTCGGTGCCATAATTTCTATATTTGAATATCATCCTTGAGTATCCTCGGAGAAAAACATCCGTACAGAAAGGAACACTAGCACTATGTTTCATAGGGATAGCTAACCGATGGGAGAGTGCGATGTTGCTTACAGTGCTGACATTGAAGGGAACAGGAGCGTTATTTGTTTTCGCCTCAGCGAGGACCCCAACCATCTGATTCAGGCAGGTTAATAGCGACATTCGCAGATTGACGCTTGGAGTTACTCTCTTCCGAGTGTTGCTCGACATCGGCATATTTCTAGACATAAAAGGGTCAGAAAATGATCAGTCATAGAAGACTTACGAATTACATGAGATTTATCTACTTGCAGTAACTGGTTAACGTTTCAGAAACAGAGGAATTTGCGATTGGCCCGAATCTCAGGGCTTCGAAGGCTCGGTACTTCGCAGACAAACCCATCCATCGAGATGAGCCCTCGCGAAGACCTGTCCCGATCTAATATCCCTAGTCGAGCGAGTATAAAGCCGGTGCATAACTACACTGGAAGGTCAGGGTTTTCTCCGCACAATAATATGACCTTCTGCATATATGGGCACAAGCCGTGAGATATGGAGCAGGACTGCACGGACAAGCCTCAGGTATAACTTCGAGAGAAACTACGTATTTTCGGACACTGTTACGGGCGGTTCATTAGTAATACTGAGTTCTCGTCGTTGACGAGGGTACTTGACTTGCCTAAGGATCACACGGTATTTGGCAAGCACATACGTAAATGTATTTCTTACTCGTATTGTAGAGTAGTCGATGCTGAGTCGGTTACTATTAGATTCGCGTAACCAACATCTGTACGAATGAGATCAAAGCTTGGAGCGGAGGACTAATTGATTACCTACATTATAGTTCAAGTCGGCACCGTGGTAGTAGTTACATAATTTCAGCGCTCTGGGATCGATGTAACAAAGGAGATCTGAAAGAATAGAACCATTATCATGTCAATTTGTTGAAGAATAGTAATATCACTCACACTCCGTCGCGTAATCCCAGCACGAACATCAGAAGTAGATCTACATAAACGGTCAGTCCGAGCAAGGTACTCAGCATGAAGATGAGTACATACATGCTGGCGACGGACGCCTACAATGAGCCTGTCTTTACTTTTCCACCACGGCGAGCAGGACTTACTCTCTCCATCATGAAACACCATCAATCAATCGAACACCTCACGCAGTACCAGTTTTGTCGTGGCACCGATCAGCTAAAGATTGGAACGAACGCATTGACGAAAGGATCTCTCAAGACATTTATCTCGTTCAAGCACCACTCGAACACGACGAGAAAGGCTGGATTGCAACCGTATCTGCACATATGGCCAGTTGAATTGATACAAGATGGACCTGTGTCGTGGGTTACTGCTGTTTCGAGGGATCGGGATGACAGCAATATCAGTGCCCTCTTGACACGTAGATTACACAATAATGCTGAAATAGTACTGCTTCGGTGGTCCCCGTCATACAGTGTAGCAGGCGCGTGATAAAAGACGGGTTAGGATGCGATATGATACATCATGAGGCAGAGTTCGGGGTTTGCCGCTGGGTGCGTCATTGGGGCACCTAGTACATTTATCTCTTGCAATCACCGAGGTTGACATCGGTTTGTGGTTATTATCATGTTTACAGCTGATTTTATCCGGCATACGAGGTGTGCAGAGCTCCTGACTGTACAGATTGTATGCGCGTAGTTCCCGCCCATGCAAATCAAAACCCAGTTGAGCTTGCAGTCCTTCAAAGGAATTCTCGTAGAATTCTCCTGTCTGAAGGAGGAAAATAATAACTGATTGCTGCACCCGAAAAGAAGGGACTTGCCGAGGCTTACGCTGAGAGTGAAGCGCAAAGATTGAAGGCTGCTTTTTGAACGAATGAACGCATGTTAAGTGATTACTTCCTTGTCAGGGCAGTTGTCTTCCTCGGTCTCATCGGATGGGTGAAAATTCAGCATTGCGGTTCAATGCGTCTATAGCTACATGAAATATGGCGAAGGATCTATCCAGTGCTGGAGAAAACGAGCAACATGGGGGGACTAGAACGTCCAGAATATCTGGTAACGTAGCTCGCCCTGAGTTCCAGCATCGTTCCCTCCGACAAGCAGCTCACTGCGACGACGCCTGCCTTGTGTTCCACCTGCAGGCGCGACAAAATCTGCAAAGGATTGAGTCAATAAACGACAGTGTATGGCAGTGTACGCACCTCATCCATTGACGCCCCACAGAAGTCCTGACCTTCAAACGATTCCCGAAGCCCGCATTGACATTATTCAGGCAGTCGACCTAGAGAGCCCTACCACGTTCCTTCCGGTGTTGATATTTCTTGCTGACGCACACCTCAGAGCTGGTCGAACTAAATGCATACAATAGTAATAGCAGTGATGGACGCCAAATACCTTTATGGAGAATTGAGCTAGATAACAGCGTCATGGGAATTGAAACTCACCGTGACCGGACATATTCTTTATGCTCAACACGCTGGACAGGAACTGGTGGACGCGACGCTGTGCTGAGCTGTAGCCTTGGAGTCATAGCAGTGACCGCTCGACGAGAAGCGAGATAACGATGATGGACGTGGTCAGTATCGATTTCCCTTTCTACAAAGATTAGTTTTGCGTATCTTGTAAACGTATTCAACGCACCATACAACGCCAAACTGCCTAAGTTCGAATAACCAGAACACTTCCAGAAACCTCCAGTGACACGCCGCCTTTCATCCCAATGACCGAAGCAAGTAACCGTTTTGAATGTTTTCAGAGATAATCTTGATACATTTTAACTTGAGCATGGAGATATAAGAGTCAGGCGCTGGGAATACAGTTGTGAACCGACGAAGCGCAAGGTATGGTAACGAGGATCATGGTGTCGAGAGAAAAAGAGATGGCGACATCAACAACCGCCAAGAACCGAATCGGGTCATGCCGATCTCGGCATTTCGGCACAGTCTACGCACTGCGAATTCCTCATCCCGTCCCTGCTAATCATTTCGTCATTTGTGACAATAAGCAGTTACCAGATGGCAGTTTTCGACATTTTGACAAAACGAAGACTTATGCTTGCCCAGGGCCTTTCAGTCTCTACTGCTGGACTCCCAGAGACGATGCGAGAGTTGTGGCCCTTTTGTCATACAGGAATTTCACCCTCCCTCGGAATGTTATGTGGAGCTCTACAGATTATTCGCCGCGGTTTGATTTGGCAGTGGGCTTAAGGCGGATCCACTTTAGAATGATCTAACAAAAGATCGGGTCGAGGAGCGTCCCATCAAGAATCAGCGTTAATAACGCAGAAAAGGAAGCCCGTATCTTCCATCTATCGGACTTGCAGTTAATTTTCACTGCTCAAAGGTTAGACGAGCATACATAATGTTCTACGCTCATGAATAAGACAAAAACGCAACCACAACTGAGAACACAGCGATTCGCGAAAGCCGTTCACTGTTGACCAGGCTTTCGAAGATCTACACAAATAATGGAAGGTAGCCGTGCAGGAAAACCGAAGGTCTGTTGTCCGTGTTACTTAAAGATCAAGGGGAGATTCTCGAGATCCGCATACACAGGTTCCTCCAACCATAAGTAGCTTGATATTGGACAGATCACCTCCTGAGTCCTGACGATCTTTCTCAAAGAACCATGCCGGTATCGAGCGGAAGAAGCTAAAGTACAAATTCCTCCGTCTTTGCAGGAATATGTAAGGTAGAGACTGACACTGTGGCTGTTGGAGTTTCAAGTGTCGCGCATCACAGCGCAGTTGACGTCGGGATCATCGGCTGTCAGGGTTAGTCAGGCAAGAACTAGTTTATTACATCCTGTTGCTTCTATTAGTGTACACGGCGAGTAGATAAATAGGTAGTCGAACAAAGACAACCCTCGCCTGTTTGCGAGGGTTCCCTGCTATATCCGGGTGAGCGGCTGGAGAATTACCGCTTATCTCAACAGTGGCTCCTCTAATGAACGTAGACTATCCTCCAAAAGGACTGTACGACGCGACGCGTTCATCACGTGCTGTTGCCAAGAGTATTCCCGGCTTCGGCCGACGGGCGGAGTTCATCACGTCTTTGTCGACTTCCACCAACGAATCTGAATCCAGAAACTACAGTACGGACAACCTCGGTTTATTCATGTAAACATGAATTCTGACTCTTGACTCCAGAAGAACTTCAGGCCAAGTCCGTTAATTACTCTTTCCCCTGCTCACTCGCCTATACGCATTGTAAATCTCTCCACCGACCCCTTCGTATGAGTACGAACATGGTATGGACTTGTGTATATCCATCCCTCCGCTCTTTAACAAGGCCACATCTCTAGAATTCCTGCCAAAAATGCGCATTCCACGCAGTACACCCCTATAACCCTTCCGTCAATGTCATTGACCTCCTTCGATCTGGATTCTCATCGCTCGATGATGGGCAAGCATCTGCCTTGAATGACATCGCGAAACTTGAACAGGAGCTAGGGACAGTAGAGTCTCTGCTCATCCAAATCAGAGACCGACGCAACAAAATCCTCAAGGACCTTGGCGACTTCAAGTCCCTCCTGGGGCCGATTCGTCGTTTGCCGAGAGAGACGTTACTCCATATATTTAACCTCGCGTCTTCTGATATTCCCGACCCTCTCGACGCTCCGTGGATCCTTGGCCAAGTGTGTTCCACTTGGCGGAGTATTTCACGTTCTTGTCCCTCGCTGTGGACAAGGATCACCATCCCCGAAGATTACGACAACTATCCTGCATTTCTCAAAGAATACATCTCTCTCTCCAGAGATTTACCTGTTCATTTGTCCATAGAAGAATACCCTGGCTCGGAAATGCTGAAAGCTCTCGAGGGCCTACTGGTGCATTCGGAGCGTTGGTCAACGTTGGAGCTGACCATGATCAGAGACAATGTATTTGAATACCTGTCTCTGGCCGCATACCCAGCCATTCAATTGACGAAACTCAGTATCTACACTGATGCTGACATTCGGCTGGAGTCCAAGCACGTGGTTTTCAATAGTCTCTTCTCTTCTTCGCCTATCAGAGAAGCCCACTTTGAAGATTTTCCCTATTTACGCCTGCCCATAAACATGGCAGAGCTTCGCAAGTTGTTTGTATATTCTTACGATCCTACGGAACTCCACTGCGTACTACGCCGGGCGCAACATCTGATTGAAATTAGCGTTACACCAACTCGGCCTCCTCGCAATTTCTCTACATCAAGCGCATACACTCCTGTCATCCACACCTCTATAGAGCGACTTTCATTGGTTATGACGCATGATATTCATCGTGTTACGAAATTTCCGATCAGTTTTGACTCCGTCACTCTCCCTGCGCTTCGTCAATTTGACATTCTGACGGATGGAGACAAACCGCTTTTCCAATTAGCGGATGGGTCCTTCCAAGATGTCGAATACTCCCGCATACTTGATCTCTTTCGTCGATCGGAGTGCAATTTGACAATTCTCATCTTTTCCATACCCGTCTGTGTCGAATCATTCCTAGTTCCCATCCTCACGCAATCCCCTGCTCTCCAAAAGCTCGACATCTTCATCGACGCATCAGTAGCAAAGGACGTCTTCAAAGTATTGGCTCTTCAGCGAGGATTGGCTCAGCAGTTAGAAGAATTGTGCATTGAAGAGGCTCCGTTCCGGACAGCGAAAAGCAGCCTTCTGGAGGAGGAAGATGAATTTCATCAGATGTTCCTTTCGAGATCGGTTGGAAATCGTCGTCTGGAGACACTACGCCTGGTAATAAACACGTCATGGTGCCAACCGCGACTACCCTTACCAGTAGGCAAAGAATCATCATTCCGTGACTTGTTCAGGTTCAAGGATGAAGGGATGGATATCAAGTTCTTGTTAGACGAAAAGGATTGTCTTGTTGATGAGGTGGCACGTGTTCGCTTTTTTGGTTCAACCTCGACGTACGAATCTCCGCGTTTCTACCCATAGACGTCGTGAATCCTGTTTCTATATGATTCAAGGACTTAAAAGATAATATATCAAGTTTTGACGGCCTTACCTATTCCGAAGAAATCTACTATGCAGGTTTTAGAGATACGTGTAAAACAAAGTGCGACTTCATTTCCTCGCTCTTCAATGCCTGGTCTGAAGTCAAAATTTTGCTAGGGACTTTCGACCCTGTCGAGTATTGCCGCATAATTCAGGACGCTAGTCTTCGAGGACGGAGATGCTCTATATCTAAAGGTGCCTTTTATTCTTGAAGCTCCCTTCTCTGTGGAACACAGCAGATCGCATGGAAACCGCACAGCGTCTCTCATTGAACTCCTTGGTCAATCAGGACGATCAGAAGCTCGCCCTACCGGGTCTCCAGGGATGAACATCGAGATAATGTTGGATAGCGAGGATTCTCTTGTCGACGAGGAGGCTCGTAATGTATTTTTTGGTCTGTCGTAAATAATGCACGTGTTTATACCACCTGTACTCGTCATGAGAGGGAGCAGCTCAAGTAATAGAAGAAACTCAAGGGTCAAAAATCCAACTCAAAAACGATTCTTCGACTTCAGATACCTTGCGAATCAATAATCTATTTTAAAACTGCATCATATGCGAGTCATGTGTGTAACGTAGTGAGGTGTATTATACATCTGGGAAGACACATTACTATTCAGATCTTAAAGAAAAATCGAACTCAATCACTCTCAGACCGGAGAATCGACAGTTCCTTTGGAAATTCCTGACTCTGCCGAAGAACGGGTGCGTTGGATCTCAGACAGCGGTATGCTAATATTCTGAAAGAAAGACTTCAGAAAAAGTCGGGACGATAATAAAAGCAAGTTAGTGTACATACCGTTTCTTTGGAATGGCTCTCGGAGGGGTTGGGTGCAAACTGGAGGACATTGGGAATCGAATGTCTTCTATCCTCTGAGGTTGACGTATTCGATGAACGTTGATGTCGGTAATTAAACCTAGCAGAGGTCAATATCTGGAAGAAAAAGAAAAGAATATGGCGCACATTGCAAGCAGGGAGTTTATATAGACTATGCGAGGTGATAAGCAAGTTTTTATGTGTAATAAATAATAATACTGACGTCGGGGAAGTATGAAATCGATCGCGACGAAAATGAGAGTTTTGGGCCACATGATGTACTATCGATCTTCATGAGATCTTTAAATGGCCTCAGATTGAGAGAAAACAAACTGTGAAGAGAGAGAATAACGAGCAAGCACTGCCATTACACACATGAATAATGGAAGCGATATCAAAGCGGATATCTTCACCTTGTAGCTATACCTGATGCGAGAACCATTCGCATTAGACCTAGAAGTAGGTCAGCGGTACTAGAACAATAAATGAACGGCAATTCCAGGTTGTCATAAGGAGGCAACACACGAAGCGAAGTGCATGGCGGCCCTGCTCTTGTGAAGGTAATAGGTCATCATGAGGGCTATGATGACATCCGCGGTGATTATCATGGAATAGAAGGTGTAAATAGATGCCTACGTCGTTGCGTCGGATTACATGACTTTCTAGACGATGGAAATAACATACGGTGATGATGGAGACAGATGCCAAATTCGGCGTAACATAACTGTGATTGATTATTTCGAGGGATGCGTGTAGCCATGGCGGTTTGCTTACATGTCATTGGAGAGAACTGAAGTACGTCTATCAGTGAGATCAGAGGAAGCGAGAGAGATCAGGGTCTTACATATTCCTGCGCCTGAAATGAATTGGGGTACATAATTAGTAAAAATAGTCGAGAAACGAGAAGTGCGATGGTATTACCGAGTGATGCTGCCACAGCGAGAAACTGTCTAATAGTAAGTGAGAGTATAAAATTCGGTCGTTCGACGCCGTATTTACCACGAACCACGGGATGATTTTGTGAAAATGCCTTCCAACTAAGAACAAGCTAAGCTTCGTTGTGATCAGTACCGACTAAGCAAATACGTACGTTTCCAGAGTCTGATGGCATACACCCTACGAGTTAGAGAAGTAAGAGATTATCTGTTCGGAAGCAATGGCACGGTCCTTACCCTTGGACGAACACGATGGTCCACACCTGTGAGATCATCTATTAAGATTAAAAAGGCACAAGAAGGGATGACAACATACCTTTACGACTAATTGCACCTGATTATGCCAGCTACAGTTAGAGCAGTTATGATTGGAACTCGCAGTAAACCCTCACCCTCATGCTCCTGTAACGACGAATGCTCAGTGAGACCGAACAGATACCTGGATCTGTTCACGTACCAAACGATATTTGCTTCTAGGGCACCCCGCAAGTTCCCAGACATATCAATCAGATAGTAATATAGGGCATGGGTTCCTAAAGCGACATGAACAGTGTCCAGGAACCTGTCAAAGAACATATCAATAATCCGCCAGGACCGGTAGGTGCTAACGAATTCAACAAACCAAAATAGCGCTACCTATCTTATGCTAATCAGCGTAATGCCGATCCCGAAAGAATTTCAACGTACAGAATGGCGGTAGAGGGACCAGTCGTTGGGGTATCTCTTGTAGTAGATGAGCACTTGTAGATTCATTATACCGAATAGACTACCAAGCGAATGAAAAGACATTTTCGCAGAGAAGGAAGGATACGTACATGGCGGCTATCGTAGCACCAACAAAGAGCGCTCCGAAAGTGTCCCCAAGTGAAGGGATCTCTGGCGATGACTGCGAGGACATTGAAGGCTGGTGAGAAGGAAGGCGTGGAAGGAACGTCTGTTTGGCTTATAGATGGCGCTAAACTGCTGACTTACTCGGTGTCAACGTTATCACATCCTACTTCTTGATGTTGGAATCTTAACGCCGAGAAGCAAGCTCCGGAGAAGCTGTTATGACGGAATTAGTCCCCTACATGTTTAGTGGACTTGCTTCGATAAAGATTGCTGTGGAAATCCGGTGGATAATCTAATAACAGCGGGAACGGCTTGCTTTGCCTATAGAAGCCATAGAATTGCCGAGGACGAAGCGGGTTTTCTTGGTGAATTCTTTTCATTTCACCTGTCATTCACGATAAATTAGTCATTTGCGATACCACGGATACAACGCATGCAGTGTTTCAGGAAGAAGGCGGTCATGGTCTACGGTGGTAGTTTGGCTGTCCTGTTGGACAAATCCATGTAGCACAGTCGAGTTTGTTTGAGTCAGAGGAGCACGCTGATCATTCGGAAGGCTAAATGAAATCAAGAAGTCGGAAAAAACCAGATCAATCCGAGTACTACGGTCGACATGTGTTCCGCTCATCGGATCTGTTATAAATACATGGTAAGTTATCCAGCGGATGGATCGCTCGTCTACCATATTATCTTACACCCTCTTTATAGCATGGTGAACACAATTCTCGAGTCTTGACTGCCTATCCTCAACGATCGAAGACAAATCTTGATTATTGTGGAAGGTGCACTACTGTGGATGAACTCTCCGTGATAGCATTGGTCTGGAGTGAAATAGAATAACTCGGAAGGAGACTCCTACTTATAAATTCCGGCGCTAGCGCCCCCGGCCGGCGGTGCGCGTGTGCGTATGACATTGGAGAACGATGTGGATGCTGGCAACACATTGTCACTTCCGGTATTTGCCCATTGAATTCATTTTCGAGCATTGAGTCTAGGGCCGATCTACGTGGGCCGCATGCAGGAAAGACGGTGCTAACTCATATCGATAGAACAGCATTGACGTAAACTAAATCAGTGTCAGATAACTAATCCATCCGTTACAACGACCGACGTACATTTTGAAGCGGAAGGTCGATTCGACAAAATGAGGAGATACGGAGGAGGATAAACAACTGAATGAGAAGTGAAGTACAAGCTTGAGAGTAGATTTTGAAGACTTACGGTTACGAGGGCAACCGTTGGGTCTGCATTACCATTAAAGGCGTTAGTGAAGGCACAGCCTTGAGTTGGAGGCGCCAAATTCCAGATAGTCAATGGAAACAAAGATGATATTCACCGCTTCTAAGAATCCGAGATGGAGCAATACCCGTGACCGTAACAACACATTGCGAACGAGAAGAAGCAAGTGTGACGAAGGCGGCGTTGATGGGCTCCTGGAATATTTCTGGAGCCGTACCGTGCGGAGCAATGGGTATTTATAATTTTCCTTACTTGTAATACTTCCTTCCTGTTTTTGATTTCGCTTGCCGAGACTCGTCAAAGGGCTGGTAGCAGAGCGATGGTACGATTACAGTGGTGGTCGAAATTCGGGGCCGGGCGGTGACGGGTCCTATTCCTTTCCATTACACCGCGGTAGACGGAGACTGATCATAGTTTGGAGACTGGTGGCGGTAAACGTGGGCTTCATAGCCTATACCAC
Source organism: Desarmillaria tabescens (assembly GCF_030435595.1). Lineage (NCBI taxonomy): Eukaryota > Fungi > Basidiomycota > Agaricomycetes > Agaricales > Physalacriaceae > Desarmillaria > Desarmillaria tabescens. The sequence goes on from NW_026848536.1 coordinate 21,145, forward strand.
AAGTTCGGCATGGCGTAAGGGACTGTGCCGTGGATCCCATCCGATTGCCGTGGATCTTATCAGATTGTCGAATCACAAACTCGTCAAATTTGGTATGATAACGGCCCCGGTAGGTCCTACGCAGAAGATTTTAGCAGGTATCCTAAGAGCTGAAGCGGTTAATGAGACGTCTAGATGGCAGAGGACACCTTCATCACCGAGCCATCGTCTTCACAGGCAATAATAGCGGCGATAATCTTCCACGAAACGAGCTGTACAATTTCTTCTGGTGTCTGTACAACAGGATAATCCACGCGAAACTCCACTGAAAGAATTCGTGTAGGTCGGGATACGACTTTGAATACCAAAATGTATACGCACATCTTGTATATAAGGAGGAACGACATACAGTAACCTCAGCTACAGGTTCAAGACGTTAAGCCAACATCTGAGCCTGATACTTCATTTCAATCAGTAAGATCGAGCTCCCATCATTGATTACAGTACCTCATCTCACGATGGAGCGAAATTAACACAATATACCAGTAGGTAGCACGTTTTCCCAGCAGATTCGGCGTCAGATCCACCTAAACTCGCGTAAAAAAAAAAGTTGCCGAAGTTAGCGAAAAAATGTGGCCCAGGATTCCGTAGACAACCTATATTATCGTTGCAGGTATTCTCGTATCGACGGTTATCAGTAAGACCCTGCTTAGACTCCCGCCCAGGCTCATGCAGTAGATATCTGGATTCTGTATTGTCATCTGAGGAGTGAAACCATTAGCTTCAGAGCAATGAGCGATGTTCCGCACCCATAAAAGCATAGTCGTTCGACGAAAAACAGGATCGGGTCTAAATAAGGAATCAGTATGACGAGTATATGCTGCACTGAACACGCGTACATGTATGACAGTGTGTCCTCTCCAATCTGTTAAATATGGAGTCGAATGACCGTAGCGGAGTGTTGGAATTATTGCAGTGGGAGGCTTGCAGTAGGTATAATACTGAATTATTAGCTACTAGAGCTCCTAATGAGCTCCTTATATACTACGAAATGTATCTAGAATATTCTACCAAAGTAACTAAATATATCTAAGTATCGTGACAAATGAATAAGCCGAAGCTTCGGGAATCTTCTGGCATAAGCTTGAAGTTGCAAATCCCAACACGGAGGTCATCCTTGGAACGGCGCAAGAGCAAACCCTTGACAAATCCTGCCGTTGACGTCGTCAACCGTGCCAACAAATGCCGATCTCGGCAAGTCCCGATTCCGTTGCTGGTCCTTATTGATTCTAACCGCTGCGGTCCCGAACGGCACTGTGAGGATCCCGGCGGTCCCCTGGATAAGTTGATTTGTTTGGCATCCCGGTGCCAATCTCCGTTCTGCCCTTGCCGCAATTAGACTTGCGTAAAGCAAGCTTCAAACCCATTGATTCTAACCGATGCGGTCATCTCTTTCTCTGCCTCCACCGTGACCTTCGTACCGTGCTCGATTCTCTTTGCCTCGCCTGATTCTGATACGGTAATTCTCATGATTTCAAGGCAGCATTCGGAGCTGCTGGCTTCAGCCATTCAACGGCCATTGGTGCGTATAACTGCGAGGTGTCTGGTAGTATTCTCGTCATTTTACGAATCCTCCTGCAACTAGACGAAATATTGATTTCAGTACAGCGACACGCCTCCTGGACCTTCGCTGGCACATAGAACACGAATGTATCATTGATGTAAAGGTTAATTGCCGCTTCCTCATTATCTCAGTTCAGTCCTTCAAAAAAGTATCCGGTATATATCATCATTATCGCATCATTTACCTTTTTAAACAGTCATGGATTTGCTTCGACCAGCTCTATGTCGTGCGGCTGTGAGGGATATGAATCTTCATCGGAAGGAATGTGACTGGGAGCTGTTCATCGATTTCCTGAACCACGTCACTACAGCCTTTAAGAACCCTTCGAAGGTCAACTTTGCGCATTCTGCGATTCACTATGGTGTATCGACCAAAATCGGGTGTAGTGATTGGAACGTGAGGGGCGCGACTACATGTTATAGGTATGTAAGAGTTGGGGTCGATATATTATCATTTATGCGGATCCGGAAAGAAATGAGGATTGATCGCTTCGAGTCAAGGACAGGCTGATGAATGCCAATCATAATGATAGGCGGAAGCCGGGATATTTTAACAACACGTGACAAACGCGTCGCGTCGCGTCTCAGAGATCCGGTCATCCGGTAAGTAAAGAATTGATGGCAATCAGAAAAGATCGCCTCATGTGCCATTTCTTTTCCAATTCGCTATCCGGTGCTCAGTTCGATTTCATTGGAGGAATCCGTGATGCATCTATACCAATTTCATTGACGCAACCTTTATTCGCGAGTTCGTTTTTTGTAGATACCCCTGAAAAATAAATGTGATGAGGATGAAAGATGTTATCTGAGAAGCCTTGGAATACCGTTTCCCTTTTCATAGCTTACACGTACACGGTGTGCTCAATTACACGTCGATTTTGCTTATGGCCCGGCACGCATGTCGTGTTTTGGGGCTTTGCATGTCATCGTTGCCGAGTATTACGCGTCACAGGCCGTGCCTTGGGCCGGCGCAGTATTCCTACTCACTTCATGCTCTTATATCCGATTTTCTGTGTTCTCGATCGGTCTGGGTAATAGATATGCGGGTTGAAGTCTTTTCTTAGGTGCCAGCGCTAACACGGCCACTGGATAAATAAGACGGACCGATATGCTGGCATTACTTCGCTATTTAAGAAGAACACTACAAGTAGACTTGCTCACAAACCCACGCACGACTATCTCACCCCATCATAACAATTCTTCTCACCGGCGGAACCGGAAAGACAGCTCTACGTATTGCCCGTCTTCTCCACCACGCTAACTACCCCGTCCTCCTCACCTCTCGCAAAGGCGGAGTCGTCCCAGTACCATTCAAAGCCGTCAAATTCGACTGGTATGACCCATCGACATTCGAGGGCGTCTTTGCCGCCGACCCGAGTATCGACCGGATCTACCTTCTCTCGCCTGGAGGAAGTGTAGATGTGTTCTCTCCGATGAAGCCGTTCATCGATCTGGCTGTGCAGAGGGGAGTCGAGTGGTTCGTCCTCCTTAGTTGGTCGATGCTGGATTCTGGACAACAGGCGTCGGGGAAGGTACACGAGTACTTGCTCTCGCTCAAAGTTGATTATGCAGTCATCCGTCCTTCGTGGTTCTTTGGTGCGTCTCAGGCATGTACAACTGATATAGGGGAGACCGACATTCGGAATACCTCTAGAGAATTTCTTGACGATCCACCTTGGGACCATCAGGGAACAGAACACGATCATGAGCGCGTCTGGGGATGGGAGGATTGGGTTTATATCTGCCGATGATATTGCGGATTTGGTTGTTAGTGCGTTGTCGGATGAGAAAAGCCATAATACCGACCATATTCTTCTGGGCCCTGAGCTGCTTACTTATGATGATGTGCGTCCCGTATCTTCGCGTATATTTCACGGCTGATGCTGATTTTTCGGATTAGGTTGCTGCTATCTTCACAGAGGTGCTTGGACGAAAGATTACCCACACACATGTCACTGTGGAGGAATTGAAGAAAAGGTATATCTCCTTTGGTCTTCCAGAGGAGTTCTCCATGATGCTCTCGTCTTTGGACGGTGAGAATGCTAAAGGCGGGGGTGAGGAAGAGATATTCATGTCAGCAAAGAAGGTTTCGGGGAAGAGGACATTGAGGAGCTTCGTGGAAGCAAACAGAAATAGCCGGATGCTGTGATGTTCAATCCCTGTAACAGTGGGAGTATATGTTCGTACAGCCGGAGGTAATGCGAGTGGGCGCTAGTTCGACTTCCCGGATTACGTCACTACACGCTTCCGGGACCGTTCGAAGCTACGTCAGAATTTCGAATTGTGGCGTTGATGGATAAGGTGCGCCTTCTACCGCTTTCTATTGTGTATCAACTAAACTCTTGTGCAGACGGTTGAACGCACGAGGTCTATGGTGGATGGCTGCAAAACATCTCGATATCACACGGAACATTGTCAGGCTCTATAGGTCGACTCCAGGTATCACGTCATTCTGGATTCTGGAAAGCGTTTGCAGTTGGGAACATGTATGTGGCGTCACGCACCAAGGGTTAAGGTGCGCATTCTCCCTTCACTATCTTCCACCGACTAAAGTCTAGTGCATGCACTGGCGCACTTTCAACCAGAGTATGAGGCAAGTCTTCCTGATGGTATAGGAACTCTGCCTGCAGGCCGGAACAACGTGAGTCCAAGACGAACTGCGGCACTGAGATGTTCCGCGCATCTTGGTTTCCGAACGTCTTCATTTTTCTCTAAATACAGATCGAGGTTACGCTACATTCCATGTAGTTATCTTCCCAATTGATTGTGTTTCTCCCTTTTTGCCCGTCTGGCGAGACTGACGAAGACCGTCGCCCTGGCAATGTAAAAATTTTGACCCGCTTCCATCCGCTCACGAAGAAATCCTCAATCTCTGCCTGCGACTACCTTCACCTTACCCTCGGTAACTTCTTGCGCTTTTGAGTGAGATACCCGCTTATTCTTTTTCTGCATCAAACACTGCTTTCACAGGAGTCTCATTCTAGAGGAACCTACCTTCAATGGCGCAACCCATTGTGCACCTTTAAGAGACGTACACACAAATATTTTCGTATGGTTTCACGTTTTCTAATACCGACATATTGAAGATTTTTCCCTTCAGCCTCGGTATCAGAAGAGGATGTGGGTTTGTTTGTTCAAACAATGAAACTGCGTCTTGATCACGAACATTGGGCATCGACATACCTCGAGGGCAGTATCCTACCCCTGCTTACCATAGGCACGACGAATTTGTAAACCCGCATCGAGTCGTTCAGCATGACAACAGGCGACCTTGGTACCACCTGTTGCAAATCAGTAGAGGATGCGATAGGCATCGTGCGCGTTATTGTTCTCGTCTTGTCCCGTGCGCTAATGCTTCTCAGAACACGTCACTCATCGTTCAAAGAACGCAGAATACCATTTCCTCTCCCGGATTTAGGCGTCTTTTCGCCAGCACCAACGGTGCTAATCATATCCTCATTGCCACCGTAGTTCTGAAGAAATCCTAGGATATTCACGTATTTGTACTCTATCGAACGTCTCTCTCGTCTATCATATTTGGCTTATGCGACTTCTGTTATTATGTCGGCGTCGTTCAAGCACGTATGGTATTCCTTCCCGAGCAATCATCCTCCTTCCACCTAAGGCGCACGGGTAGGAAGTGTATAATAGCGAATCGCCCAATCGAAGGTGGAGGGCAGTAACCGATGCATCCATCCATCTGACCGGTCGAATATCCATGACTGGTCATACACATGGACGCAGCTACACCACAGGCATACTTATGGTGTGTCGGGTGGTATAAGGTAAGTTCGGCAATGTACCATTTAGTCAATACGCTTATGGTCGTTTCTGGCTTCTCAGCAACACGGGAAAGCAACCGCTGACGTGGCTATAGTTAGTTGGTGGAGAGTGCATCCTCCGTTCATGGCTTTCGAGAAATAATGCGTAGGTTTGGAAAAGCTCTATTAATGACTCAATTTTGTCCTTTGTCACCCCCCCCCACTCTCCGGCCTGCCCCTCTGCCTCAAGCACAGAACATCCAGCCATACACATTCTGCGCCTAGATTCAACACCTCGAACCGGATGATGTTGAGATCCGCATCTCTCGGCATCGGCACGGGCCATTGGATGGGTGTGTCACGCGCACCATGGGACAACACGATTAGCATCCGCGGCCTGGAACACAACATCAAATAGTACGCATTAGAACTACTCCACTACTTTATACGAACAGTACCTTTGTATGCAACCTTATTTATATCTTGTCAGCGTGTTTCTGTTTGCTCGGTCTTGACAACCTTTCTCCTTTCTCTACTCGTGTTTGCCAATTATCGTGTTGCTTTCTGCCGTCTACAGCACCTGTTCCTTCTTCAGAATGAAAATGTTCAGAAAAGACCCTTCCGTAAGCTACACTAATCTTTCCTGCCCTCTTATCTAAACAATTCGTAGCTACGTCATTCATGAGCGCATAGGTGACTTCACTCGTATGTCGTCTTTATAATATTCATCTCATGATCGTTTTCCCTCGTCTCTCTCAGCCACCAACCACGATGTCTGTTCTCAAGGGAAGCTGCCACTGCGGTGCTGTTAGGTTTTCGCTCAAGTCGAATACTGCTGTTCCGTATCAGGTGAGTTGCCCGTTGCAACAACTGATCCGAAGTTCTGATATATCGTAGCTCTGCCTCTGCTCTATCTGTCGCAAAGTCGCTGGTTCCGGGGGTGGAAGTATTAATTTGGGGGGACATTTGGATACGCTGGAGATCCAGCAGGGGAAAGAGTATATCAGGTATGAGGAGAAGTTGCCGTCGTGGTGATGGATGGGCGCTTACTCCGCCCAGTGTTTACAAAGCCGTTTTGGATCGAGATACCCCGAAAGAGAGGATCGCTACGTCCGAGAGAAGCTTTTGCTCCAAGTGTTCGACAATGCTTTGGGTGTGTGATAAGACTTGGTGCGGCTGAGCCTTTTGCTATTTCGTGTTGTTAATGATTCTGGAAGGCCTGGATTGATCCATCCGTTCGCGGGGGCGATTGATACGCCTTTGCAGGCCCCGAAGAGTATGGTATGTTTCATTCCCATCCTGGTTTTTGTGGCCATGATGCTAAACTGGACTGTAGGTTTGTATTGAACACAACTCCAAGCCCGATTGGGTTCGCCTGCCCGAAGGAGAGAAAGAAATTTATGAAGAGTATGGCCCGCTATCTTTGGAGGAGTGGCACAAGAAACATAACCTGTATTGAGATGTTATTCTTGTACTTGTATCTATTTTGCGACTAGGTTCAGTGGATTGCTACAAATTCAATTATTGTTCGCATTTCCCTCTATATTTTAGGCTTCAACCTTGACTCTGAGAATAATACAGATCCGCAGTATGTAGCTTCCCATCAACAAAACCTCGATGTCCATCCCTTCGTCCTTGATCCTGAACAAATCACGGAATGGTGAATCTTGAGCGACAGGAAGAGGGGGAGGATGTTCATCCCCTAACACGCGTAATGATAGTCACATTGTATCAAGATGACTGTCACCATGTGATCTCGAAAGGATCATGGCATGAAATATGAACGCAAGATGCAAGGGAGAATATATGAAGTAACATCTCTCTTGGTAAATGACGGATCGGCGCCAAGAGGCCCTTGAAATCGCCAAGTTCATTCAGTGCGTTGTAGCTCCTGATCGAGGTTGGCTATGTCGTTTATAATGGAGGCTCGGGAGACGTCGAGTGTCGAGAATCCTAATTGAAGTAGCTCGCTCGGATTATCGGAAGGCGTGTAATGGTGTATAGCGCCGAATGCACAGTTTGGGCAGGTATACTGGAGATATAATCGCGTCAGCTGGTATAAGAACGAAAATCCCACGAATCCGTACCGTGTCCATACTAATATGAAAGGTAACGGGGGTTTTTCACAGGGCATGCTAAACTTGTGAGTAGGGCTAAGAGTAATCGGAAAAATTGGCTTGAAGTTGTTCTGGAGTCATGAGTGAGTCTTCATGAATACATAATCGAATTGTCATTTACTCCTACCTTAGCTTAATTTTTTTTTGAGTCAGAAGAGGTGAAATGAATGCCACGCATCGGCCCGGCCGGAGCTGCAATACTTCAACAACACGATGAACGTGTCGCGTTTTCACGCGTGTGCCTCTTTTTATTCATCGTGTTGATCCTTTATAATCCGGTCAATAACGATTGAAGGATCGTTTCATGAAAAGACGGCTTTAGTTGGATCGTCATTTTTTCCGTTGTCTTGTTCAGGAATATAAAATTCAACGCGTACTTTTCCACCCTTGGAGCAATGAGAATAATCCACGAGTCTAATAGAAAAAGGATGGTAAATTTGATATCTATTTCATTCGAGCAATCACATCACTTGTTAATGGTGAAAAATTGATGTTCAACGGCTGCCCAAGGCTTGGAAATAGTATGATCAGTGATGCGATATGCATGGCGCACTCTATTCATATTTGAATGTCCTTGATCCGGCCGTTCCCCTAAATTTCACTCGCTCTTTCATCGAATTTCTTGCGGTAAACTTTGGATTACCAGATCTGAATGTTTCAAAGGAGTTGCAAAATGCGGTTCATTTCGGACCTGGCACATGCGAGACCGACATTCGCAGGCAATTCCAGGGGCAAAGATAGTCGAGGAGACGTGTATATCAACATGACTAACCAGTTGATGGGAAAGGAACTGTGCATAACCAAAAATAATGTTCTTCTATGGTACCCGGGAGGCAGTGAGAATCAGGACATAAGAGAAATGTGAGAGACGCTGAATACTCCCGGACAATCCTAGTATTGCTAACTATGCTGTCGAACCTCCATCAAATAGACGTGGAACAAATAAATGTTAAACCCGATTAAATCAACAAAGAAACGTTTGAACATCCCTCTTTGCAACTCCAAGTTCTCGAAGCCTTATCTTTTCTTCGTCATCAAGCATCCTGAACACCGAAAATTTCTGAAACTTCCCGTTCTGCCTTGTCGTCCCGAGCACCCAATACTTCATGACATACGGTTCGAGCTCTTCGGGTATATAATCATATCCACCACTGCCTATCAGTGTATACGAGGCATCCGGAACTGGGTATTGATGCTCGGCAACAATTTTGAACGTGTGTGTGGCTCCGGAATCATCTTTCGCGACCAACTCTCCCTGTCGAATCGAACCGTCGGATAAAACGTCTGCCAATCCCTGCACATAACCCGATTCGATGCAGGGTCCACAGTACAATTCAGATTCTGTTCCCTCCATCAGTTTGATAACCCCTATGGGCCATAGATTCAAATGATGTGATGGAAGTGTCTCTGTCATTACCTGCTTCCATGATGGCCGCCAGCATTTACTTCCGTTTCCAGGCTCAGGAAAGTCAAAGAACAAATGCGACAGAAGATGCCTATCCATGCATCCTCTTCTGACTGTCTCTCATCGTAGATTGGGCTATACTCTGTTCGAAGAGGAAACATCATCCCGGCGATTTTATCCACAGGATTAGTTGACACCCATCTCTGCATTAGCGACAGGGTATCCCACTCTCTGGCGCATCTGCATCAGTGATCGCAGTTCTTCATTTAACCTCCTTCGTTCTTCCTCTCCCATGATTCCGTGATCGTCAGTCTGTCCCCCAATGGTCTCCTGCTGGCTTAACTCCAGCCCTGAACTCTCGCTACTCAAGAAGACTTCCGTGCTAAACTCCTGTAGCGTCCACACCCGCCTGAACCAACATCGGTTACTCTCAAAGTCGCCCGGTTTAAATCTTAAAGGACGGCCGAGCCCGCTCAAGTAGTACACCACGTAGTGCCCAAAATAAATCCATCCAATGGTGGGTACGTCGAGCTTCCACTCCTCAGCACGCAGATGCTCCCCCCGCCCACCCTTCTGCCTCAAACACAGAACGTCCAACCAGATATACTCTGCGCCAAGATTCAGCATCTCGATCCGGATGAGATTGAGATCGGCATCTCTCGGCATGAGCACGGGCCATTGGTGTCCATTATGGGTGTCATCTCCCCTTTGAGATCCTTATCGTCCACCCATGCATGTGATATTCCCTGAGAGTCGTTATCGGCGACCCACCATGGGACAACACGATTAGCATACAGATCCCAGAGGCGCCGAGGAGGTGTATATGCTTTGATCATCGTGTCATTGACGACTGCATTTAGTCGCATCTCAAGATCCTCCGTTTCGTTGCAACGTTGAATGGTAGTACGGTCGTACCATTGGGGGCGCAAGTGAGCGTAGGCAGTTCCATAGTCGTCATTTCGTATGACGCAGGGTTCAAGAATCAAGTGTAGGGGTGTCGTTATGGGTGAAAGTTGGAGGACGTCACATTCGAAGGGGGTGTTCAGCGTGTATGATGTACCGAGCGCAGTGTTGAGCTTCTCCAAGACTCCGTCGACACCAAGTTCAGCGCAATAAGTGTTTGCTAGAGCAGATGTTATGACAGACTTTTTACCGGTATAGGACCGTTGTTTTGGTACAACGATGGTTGAATCTGACTGGCCGGTCTCTTCGAGGGAGGAGAGTGGTCACCTCTGGGAGATTTGCATACTCCTGAGGTGTCTGTAACACATCATTTCTCTGATTACTGTACACGCCTTGACGTGCTCACCTGTTTTAACTTCTCATGCGTGAGGACTTTTTCCACTAGTAATAGCAGAATGAGGATATGAGTCATCGAAAGTCAGACAACCGTACATACAATCGTACATAGTTGAAGAAGGTCCGTATGCTCGACTCCTCGTGGTAGGAAGGAAACACGGCCGCGCTGTCGAAAGATAGGAGCGGAAATTTCCGAACGGCTTTTGCCGAAATAGCATAACTGTTGGACTTCTTTCTGCTACAAACCGTGAGATAGAAAGATGACTCGCCCCGAACCCAGCGGACTCGTGATTTATTCGCTCTTCGCTAGTTCGACGCCGACGACTCCAGCCCAGGGCCTAAACTCATATTTTAATATCATATCCGACTGTCCTGGTAACGTGCAACGTCGGGCTGTATGGCGCGTGGGCTAGGCAATGGATGCGGGAGGCTGACCTTAGTCTGGAGTGTGCTAGCACAGAAACGTTGAGGAGCAACAACGTCGCCCATGTCGCCACTCCCGAGTCTTGCCGGAAAGGCAGTGGCGGTATGGGTGTAATAGCGTGCAAAAAATCACCTAGGCGCAAGTCATGTTTTCCCGGCTGCAAGTTTGTTATTACTTTCCAAGTTTACTGAAATTCTCTCACAAGTTAAGTTTTTTTTACACAAGTTGGCTATTGGCGATAGTCTGGGAAGAAGACCTAGGCCGTGATATTTGAATATATCACTGTATGGCACTTACGCCGTTCAGCCGGCCATATTATGAGGCCTCGACTTCCCCGGAAATTATAATTTCGTTCTCACTGACTCGGAGCTCAATCTTCACGAGCTCGCAATATGCCGACCATAGAGCATCTGAATCTCTGATTAACTGGACAATGTCGAAATATATTCCAGTTCTCAAACGGAATAAACGGTATGCACACCTTTACTTTGGAGCATTGAGGATAGCCAGCTACTGAGTAACTTCAAATCTGATTTCATCATGTCAAACGTAATGGGAAATAGGTAAAGCGGATGAATAAGAAGCTGAAGGAATGCGGTCCACCACGGCAATGGAGGGAATACTAACCACCGAAATAATGTCGGCCCGCCACTGAACCACTTCATCCCGCTCCGGACCTGCCACCCAGACCTTATTCAAATGTGTATGGTAATAACTGGTGCCGATGTGTATATCTCCGTAGCAAATCGCTTAACTTGTGGGAGGGAACGCAAACTTGCGCACTTACAAGTAACTTGGGAACGGATAACGGACGACTTGTGCCCCTCTGATTTTTTGCACGCCATTACGCCCATACATCGATAAATTTTCGTAAGGGTGATGTACTTCTACAAGGTTTAACGAATTCATTACGTAGGTGTCCCTGAGGTTTCTCACCGGTAACGCATGTGCTATGCCCTTACAATAGCATAGTTTGCATCACATTGATTTACGACAATTTGACCCTAGACTGATGTTAGAACCATGGGCCATTCTCAAAGGAAGTGAGTGGCAAAAATAGTTTACATCTGTGGCAAACGCGACATGTGGACTATCTACGAAATCTACAGCCTTATATACTACTAGACCTACCAGGGAAATAAGTAAGGACGTAAGTAAATTCATACAAGAACCCGAACGGTGACTGATTGTCAGGGTCATGAGAAGCGCAAAATCTCACAACTGATGGATAAAGTACCTTCAGAATCTCCGACTGATGCGCTTACGGAATCATCGCCCTTATCCCCTGCCGCACGACATGATAAGCGCCCTAAACCATTCAATATTGTGGATGTGCTGGTAAAACGTGTTTAAGGAGACATTGATAGCGAAATTGGCGTATCTGCCCTGCCCGAGTAACCATTTTCTGGGCTGAGGTTGATGTAATCAATTAGTAAAGGAGTACTATAAGTAAGCACAAAGTATTTTTGCTCAAATACGCTCCCATCGGCCGGATATAACCCGCAAAACGATCTGACTCATATATTGCTGCCGTTCTATATCTCCGTTGGCAAGGCGAAGGGGCGATTTGTATTTAGGAGCTTGAAGTTGGTTGTCTTCTAGGGAAATACGGCCAGTCAGTGATCGATTTGTAGAAAGAGACGGAAACACCTATGCAATAGCAAATATTTCTCGCATTGTCTAGGCATCCGGTATTTGAAAAAGGGAAGTGTGGTATCTCTATTGAACGTATAGGTAAAGGGACATAGACGGAAACTGCTAGCGTTTCGGGGGCTTGTGTAGTGAAGAGATTCGAGAAGACGACATACTAGCTGAGAGAGGAAGAGGTCCAATACGTTCAAGAATAAGGACTCACGAATTATTCACTCGTTTGACCAGCGCATGGATTAATCTTGTATTTGAACGTTATCTCCGAGGGTCTTCGCAAGAAAGCAAGCCGTATAATCGAGCTCCGCGTCGCGCAGACAAGGTGATGCTTTGCAATGTTGACGTAGAAACGTTGACGAGGAGACCGTCATTTGTTCTTGAAACTGGCCCGTACTAGAGTCGTTTTTGAAGGGCGAGCGGGGGAAGCAATTGTAAATCTGATACCTGGAATAGGTAAGTTCTGCACGACACTGGAATGCCTTTATAGGAAAGAAACCCAGCGAATGGCTTTAGTGGCGTACTGAAGACTTTCGGATGGTGGTATCTTCAGGGGCTCGCTTGCATTCCTGTTCCTAATCTATGGTAGATGTCAACAAAGTGATGGCGCGGATGAGAGAAATTAGAAACTACAAGGTGACCGTTCCCAGTGGATGTAGCGTGGATGTAGCCCGTTAAGATCCGAGTATTTGAGCATAGAAACTCCAATATGTATGTATTGAAAGAGAAAAGAGGGTAGCTCACCCACGTCGTCGGGCGTAGGCTTATCATCACTCCAAATCTGCCATTGTTCGTGTCTATTAAAGGATGTAAAACCGTGTGGTACATTGTTACGGACGCAGAATAGACCCGGTGACTACGCTATAACGGACATTTTCAGCCAAGTATGATGAAAGGTTCTTTCTTAATGGGCTTCCGACATTTACTTGTCTTGATTGTTCTGGGGATCTCGAGCTTGGAAATAAGAAATATCACACGCTCCGCATAGAGAGCTACGGTCATCGAACTGTAAATACCGGACGACGAGTATACACCTTTGCCTTCCCAGGGAGGTAAGTTTGAATGTCGAGTACTACGGTCCTTTGGTTAAACGACGAAATGATCGGCAGCGACAGAAAGTGTACCTGATGTATTTCTCCACTCCGAGACAGTCGCCTATCGGTGCTAAGATGGTCATGCTGCTTCGTTACATGGATCTGAAGCGCTGATTCTGCACTGATCCGTGTTGACCGACGTGCCGGTATATGCCGAATCCGGCAAGGCTCAATTCGGTTGTTGGTGCTTGTTGATTCTAGTTGCCTTTGTCATCTCTTTCTCCGTCTACCATGACCCTCGTATCTAGCTTGGCCGTTCCACGATTCTCTTCTCCTCACCTGATTATTCTACCGCAATATCCAAGTTATCAATGTTAAATGAAGTCTTGGAGCTCTCAGCGCCATCGCCGAAAGCATTCGAAACTCCAACTCGTTCTGGCCGTTGATGCGAATGGCCACGCATCACTGAGGTTTCTGGATGTATTCTGGATATCTGATCTTGGGAAGCTTAGGACTGTATGGTGCGTTGAATCTGTCTACAACATACGCGCAACTAATCTTTGTGAAAAGGGAAATTCTATACCGACTACATCCATGATCTGTCATTTCGATTCTCGTTTAACAATCACTGCCTCGACTCTCAACGCTGCGACTCGGCGCAGCGAACGTGCCTACTGGTGCATCACCGGCATTGTGGAACATAATGGATATGATATGTCCATCGAGGAGAAACTCTAATTGCCGTTCCCCTATCATCTTCGTTCAAAACTCCACAAAGGTATTCGACATTCATCACTGCTGTTGTGTGCATTCTATAACGGCCAGTTTGACCAGCTCAGAGGTCTGCGACTGCGAGAAATATCGACACCGGAAGGAGCATGGCCCTGCAGTCGACTTCCCGAATCACGTCACTACGAGCTTCAGGAACCGTTCGAAGATCAGAACTTCTATGTGGCGTCAATAGATGAGGTGCGCACTCTGCCGTTCTCTATCGTGTATGGACTGAATTCTCTGCAGACTTTGGCGCGCCTGCAGCTGGAACGTGAGCCAGATTTCGTCCTAGTGTTACTAGGTGCAGGGACTCTGCTCGTTGGTGGGAACGACTCCGTGAACTCAGAGCGAGTATTGACACCTAGAGGTCATCATAGTCCTCGAGCATCATTCTTTTTTTCCAGATATGATTAGATCCTTCGGTATATTTCATGTACTTATCGACTAATCGATCGTGTTTATACCTTGTCACCTATCCGATGAGATCGATGACGATTACCACAGCAATGCACTCTGACTTTTAATCCGAGCAGCCTTCACTCTGTATGTCGCTCTCCTCCTACGCCTCGGCAAGTGCTTATATCCTTAGGCGAGATAGTTCGCTGACCATTTTCCTGCCTCAGACCGGCGGCTTGTATGAGAATTTCTTTGACGGGCCTCACGTTCAAGTATGTTTTGACTCTTTCACCTAGTAGGGATGGATAAGTACACAAACTTTCCGTCTCGTTTCAAGTCGTTCGACGTCGCCTCGAAAAGAAGTAGCCTGAATCTGCGCTTCGTCGAAAGTGGATATACGTTTGGTCATTCAAATAACGAACGATAGGCATTGAAACAAAATCTAAAATCTGGGAACAGATCGCACTCCTGATTTCGCACTTCCAGATCTCTATAACTATGTGGTCCTCGAAAAAAGGAGAATCTGGCACAGCGTCCTCGTTATCGCTCACGTTTACAGTCCAGAGATCGCACCTCCTCTTTGCTTAACGAAGCTACGTGCTCTCTGAAGGTCTTTCTTCCGGACACACAGTTGTGTTGAACGGAACAAGCTATGACCTCCTTTTCTTTCCAGGGAATGTGCAATGCTGCAGCCTCCGAAGAATCCATTTCCACGGAATGCGGTCCATGACAACTGTCTCTAGGACAATGCCGCGTACCTTTTGGTCTGCTAATCTGACAACATGCAGAACTCGAAGTTTGATGATTTTCCATGACGATACATGCTCGCGTGCCGTGTTCGACAGGGAAACGGACATATTGCTGTGATGGTAATTGAACGTTCATGTTTCTCCCAACGTTCTTTGATTAATCGTCGGGATTGTAGGTCTCCCACTGAGCGAGCGGAAAAGCATACTCTTCCGGTGATCATTTCACAATTGTACATTCCTATCTCCCTGAAATTACAGTCATTGAATACCACGACAGACCGCTCTAAAAGCTATCCTTGTTTGCCTCCACAAAGCTCCTCAACGTCCTCTTCCCAGCAACCTTTTTCGGATCAACGAATATCCTTTCCTCAACACCTTTAGCAATCTCGCCCTCCAAAGACGAGAGCATCGTGGCGTAATCTTCTGGAAGACCAAAAGAGAGATACTTCGTCTTCAGCTCCTCGACAGTAATACGTGTGTGAGTGATCTTTCGGCCAAGCACTTCTGTGAAGATCGCAGCAGCCTGGTTCGACAATCAGCTATGGGGAAATAAGCAACAAGATGAAAGGACGCACATCGTCGTAAGAGAGCAACTGAGGTCCCACAAGAACATGGTCCGTATTATGGCTTTTCTTGTCCGTCAACGCGCTAACAGCCAAATCCGCAATATCATCTGCAGATATAAACCCAATCTTCCCGTCCCCACACGCGCTCACAATCGTGTTCTGTCCCTTGATACTCCCAATGTGGAGCGTCAGGAAATTCTCTGAAAACTCAGACGTCAGTCCACCAGCTCTTCGTATGTGCTTGAAACGCACCATAAAACCACGAAGGACGAATGACGGCATAATCGACCTTGAGCGAGATCAGGTACTCATGTACCTTCCCCATCCCCAGGTAGCCGGCTTCGATCGTTGACGCACTGAGGAGGACGAAACGCTTGACGCCCTTCTGCACTGCTAGATCAATGAAAGGTTTCATCGGAGTGAAGACATCTAAGCTGGCTGCAGGCGAGATGAGGTAGATTCGGTCGATGTTCGGGTCGGCAGCGAAGACACCCTCGAAGGTTGAGGGGTCGTACCAGTCGAACTTGACGCCTTTGAAAGGTGCGGGGACGATGCCTTTGCGGGAGGTGAGGAGGACGGGCTGGTTTGCATCTTGGAGAAGACGAGCGATGCGGCTGCCTGTCTTTCCGGTTCCGCCTGTGAGAAGGATTGTCATGATGGCGATATTGAAGAATATGTAGGCGTCGTCTGCTTATAAAGCTCATAGCGGTGGATGTAATTTATCCGCGTAGCTAATCATTAGTATGTAAGTGCACCGTACATCTTACCGTGCCATTGGTCAGACGCTGACACACCCGTCGTCAAGCAAAGAGAGAAAACAAGCAGAAAGAAGGAGAAGGCCAAGACACGGCATGTGACGCGTAATCCCGGAAAGCCTAAAATAGGTCAGCTGGGAGTCTTGGTGAGAATGAGCACCATTCCCGCAAATATTACTAGGTAAGACGACTTTGAGCAGCTTCCAGTTGGTCGTTCGGCAAGTTGCCAATAACCGTACTGTCGTCGATTCCGTTTTCATTTACATCTCAAACTTCGATGTAGACCGGAAGGAACGTTATCTCCCAAATAAACAATCACACCGCCTCAATTGAATCACCATCAGCGATGCAGGAGCACTTTCCCAGCCACGATAGCAGTATAATATTCCTGATTAATTATTGCGCTAAGTAACTCGTTCGGGTCTCCGCTTATAATCATGACCACTTCTACACCTATATCTTTGACGGAGTCATGAACATCAAAACGGAAGAAGGCCACGGACTGGGCCTACCACCAAGCCTGCGCGTCACAATGACTCTTTTATTTCGTGGCGACTCCTTGAGGATCCCGTGATCCAGTTACTTCAAGGACGGGGAGAAAGACTGAGGCAGATGTAATTTACGAGGCGCAAGAGTACAAACGTCCGCATAGGCAGATTTAGGATGATTCAAAGGAGCTAACGCGTGCGTCTTCATCGACGAGACAATCCTCCCCATTAAATAAGAACTCGACATTCAGCCCTTTCTCCTTCATCCTGAACAGTTCGCAGGGCGTTGAACCTGAGACTACTGGAATAAGTAATCCCAGCCGGAAGTTCCATGATGGCTCGAATTTTAGTCTGAACGTTTCCAAACAATGATCACCATCCAATCTGGAGACGACCATTGCATGAAATTCTTCCGCACTCGCAAGCAGACCTCTTATCGCCCTGTGGCCCGGAGCATATTTGATGTGTAGTTCTGTTAGATGTTAGGCCACCCCTTGCTCAAAGGTCAACGCTCTGAGGATGTCCTTTACTAGTGATGTATTGATGAAGATGTCGAGTTTTTGGATGGCGGGGGATTGCGCAAGGATGGGAACAAGGAACGCCTCAACGGGGACGGGTATGGACAAGGTGATACTGATCAGATTCCACCGAGACCGACAAAGGAGATCAGTCAGACGGGAGTACTCGATGGCTTCAAAAGATCCTGGTCCAATATTGTAGTCATCGTCCACTAGAATACCGAAACGCTCGAGTGCTGGTAGAGTGACATAGTCAAAAGAGACTGGGATTTTGGTTATGCGATGTGTGTTCTCCACCGTAACGACAAACGAGAGTCTCTGGAGAGGGGCGTGGGATATATGGGTGTACACAGTTGGTTTGACAAAATCACGAGGAGGTGGAGCTGGCACTATGACGAATTCGGCTAGATGTTGCGCGCACTGTAGCATGCTATGGAGTGGGCACGGTGAATTCTGCGTTCGCGTTCGCGTGCGTGCGTTTGCGTTTAAACGCATGCGTTTGTCACGCTTGCGTTTGCGTGTGCGAACTCGACAAAGATGCGTTCGTGCGTAATAATGCTTTTATGTACTTTAGCTATCAAATAGGCGGAATGTAACAGTATAACGTACTCATAAAAGATCTCAGCACCGTAATTTGATGGGAACAAGGTCTCAGCCCGTAGAAGGACACTCTCCCCGGCTAAGTGTGAACCCACCTGATCACTCATGTGGATATTTCCCTCCAGAAGACACGCCTCGAGGGCTTCCATGGATATTGGACTATGTTAGAGGTATGAAAATAGTATGAGCAATATAAACAGATCGGAGGAAAGAGAACCAGTTCAAGGCGTCTCAGCTAAATCTTGGTAGGTTTCCGCAAATTATATTGAGATATATACAGCAGGAATCCATTGGAGAATCTCTCTTAAGCTTGGAGAATGTAGCCGAGCACATATGAAGTGCAACGGGAGAAGCCACCACAGTTCAACTCGAGTTCAACACAGCCTAACGCAAACGTGACACGCCGTCACAAACCATCGTCACATTTGCGTTCTCGTTTGCGTTTTGTCTCGAACGCATGCGTTAGTTTGGGCAACGCGTGCGTTTATTACAATGACGCTCGCGTTCGATTTATTAACGCATGCGTGACTTATTTTTGAGTTTCGTAAGTGAGTTGCGTCGATTCGAGAGGTGCACACAAGTTGTTTGGTTTACCAAAAGTCCAAAAAATGCAAGGGTTCACAACTATTTCAACACGAAATGATACTGAAGTAGGAGGATTATGTTCTAAGACATATTACAACAAAATCAACGCCTTTATGGCTTTCCAAGATAGTCTCACACTGTTTCTAAGTCATAGAAAGCTGCCAATACATGTCCAGGAAATACATCAAAAGTAGGTAAGTGCGCCATGTAAATACACATGATAGTATTATTCTTGAAGGTACAGTAACTATTATCGGGTCACGCATGTGAACGCATCGAAGGAACGCAAACGCATCCGAGTTGAACGCATTCAAACGCAGTTGAACGCACGCACGCAAGGGTCGAACGCAGAATTCTCCTCGCCCCTATGGAGTTTAGCAGGGTCACATGAATATACATGAAACTTGCATAGCTCCGTCACGTTGATCAGCATACACGAATAGGGAATGAACCAAAGATGGGCTTCTTCAATAGGCGATGAAGAGAAGAGGTTATTCAACAGTGTGTGGTTGATCTCGGGCACATAGCCACCGACACGGAGTTTCGTCAATTGAACGGTTTGGGATGAAGCTAGAGATAACAGTTCAGACAGCTCTCTTACGGACAAGGTCAACTCCAACGTTGACCAGCGTTCCGAATGCACTATCAGGCCACTGATAGTATCCATTGTTTACCCAAGAGGGTACTCATGTATGGACAAACAGATAGGCATTTGTCGGGAGAGAGAGATGTATTATTTAAGGAACGCGGGGGTCAAAGATTTTCGCAAATGTTGATTCTTGTCCATAGAGAGGGGCATGAGCGCGAAATACTTAGATCAGATATCAAAGCGGTTAGGAGTTTGTAATTGATAGGTCGACTCCAGAAATATGGAATAATCCAGATACATGATAGATTACACTATATTAAATCACTTTTGGCAAGGTTTCTCCGGATAATACTGTCGTGCACTTGCGAAGGAGACGGTAAATAAAACGGCTTGATGAAGAAAAACAAAGCACACACCTGCGAGTACAACGGCCTTTGTGGCGCGTGTATCCTAAAATTAAGCATTAAAGGATTGTCTTTTTTAGAGGCGGACCACATACAAGCAGACGTTTCGTAGGATATGAAGGGTCGAGGGTGCAATGACAGCTTTCTCTAAGACGAGGTATCCATTAGAAGAGTCGTTTCTCAGTGAATATATATACAACGTACGTGATAACTCTTAAATCTGTCTTTGAAATCTGCAGTATTATCCCGTATGAGCCTGACGGAGTAATATTCAGCGCCTAGGAGCTCACACTTTGTTACGTGAGGGACGTCATTTGGGTCGTTATAGCTTGTAACATATCGTTTAACTGAAACGCCCGATGCTAACGTCTTTGCAAGTATGTCTTTCTGCCAAGGCCGAATCAGCGATATAGGATTGCCGATATAATGATCTATCCACCTTATTGAGGAAAAGGATCAGTGTGCAATTCGCCAAAAGCTTATTCTCGCATATCGCCCGCCATAACTGCAAGCTATCTTCCTGTAACAACTGTAAGATCATTGTAAAGGAGTGTGATCGGGAGCACATACCAAACGATTGACTCGAGGATCCTCCTCCAGGGATAGATTAAAGGCCAATGGCGCTAAGAACAGAATTGCAATCCACTAGCAGACCAAATCAGTGTAACCCCGCAAAATGCGGAGATAGTGCTATGTATAACATACCATCATCAAAGTATGGTATCCACGATGCACGCTGCAATTCCATTAAATTTCTCCCATACGCGAAAATGCGAATCACCTACCGATGACCGACTGCCGCCGACATCCGCGATGAAGAACTCGGATCCTTTATCTGTCCCTATGGAGCGCCCTGTAGGTCATACCAATTTACATACACATAAAATGCAACCCCACTGCCTACCTGATTCAGCGACAAAATGATGCTCCTCGACACCAATAGTCCTGACTCTTGCTCGGTACGATGTCCGCGAAAACGCATTTAAATCAGTCCTCGTTGACTCAACCAAGATACTCACATTCCGTAGGAATGTAATCCTTCTTCGTCACCCTCGCTACAATCATCTAGAAAACTACATAAATTAGGTCTCGGCCAAGATGCAGTGTCTCCGAGGCTTACAACCCTGAGGAATCCTGCAGGTGTATCCCACGCGAGTTTAAGACGTCCTGCACTGCAGGGTCGGTCCACAAAGTGAGGATATCGTTTGAGGAAGCTTCTAGGACCTGCGTTGGATCGTTCCTAATGAGAAGTTCTCGATTTCGAGGCTCGTCCATAGAGGGTCGAGGAGGGTCTACCTCTTAGCGTCGATTTCCATCCACTGCCGGCTCGTACACAGATGTCTCGCGCATTAGGGTTCAGTGAGAGGATCTCGTTGAAAGCAGTTTCATATACGAGCAGAGGAGAGAGTCGTAGGTGAAGCCGGCGGTGTTCTTTTCCTAGGGAAGTCGAGGGCGTGTCTGCAGTGCTCCATTCACTTTGCAGTGCGTCGAGAATGATCTTCACAGAACTGTAAAGGGTAAGAACGAGTACTGAAGGAATGCATAATACACGTACTTGATGAGATTCAGCTGGACTATTCTCCTCCACACTCCACGCTCGTTTTGGAATTGAATGGGAGTGAAGGCAAGCTGAAAATCTGCGACTCGGTTAGCAAAAGAAGCGGAGTACGATATGAACATACTCTTCAACAACGTGCTCTTGTCCGGAGGAGACGTAAGAGCCAGTTCGACTGGACGAATTCACGAATAACCCACTTTTCCTGACTCGGCCTGACCTATAGCGAAATTATCGTGACATGGCTTTCATACCTACAACGTCAAAACAACGCACCCAACAGAAGCATCTTAATTGCACGTTTGCGTCTCTCCAGCGCCTTCTTCGTCTCCAACAGGTGCTCGTCAATCTGGCGTGACACCGTTTGCGCCTCCTGTAGTTGCTTTAATCGATTCACCCTTTCTTCTTCAGTTTCGTCCGGGGGCCCTGGAAGATTCGTCGGTCCAAAAAACGGGTTGCCCACTGCATCGAGAGAGACCCTGCCTCTCTTTGACATGATGGGAGGAAGAAAAAGAAATGCTTCCGATCGACAGGACGACATACGTAGTTGGGGCCTGAATACCAAATGGAACAAGTCGTCCCTGCATTCCTTCACCATACACCGGCCAATTACCCGCTTCAAGGCATATTCCGAAGCGCGCCTGCATATTTTAATTTCAAAAGAAGTGAATTCAAAAGTCTCCATGGAATGAACTTTAGAAGAACTCACACGTAATGTTATAACCACCGCCAGGACCGGGATTCTGCCATGGACGAACAGGCTCGCGCGACCTCATGGACATGCAGGATCCGTGGTGTTGTGAGGCATGCTATACCACGACAACACAGTCGAATATATTAGGATATTGAAACGCTGGGATGTATGTCGGCCGGAAGCCATGGTACAAGTCTCGCGATGACCTTGCCGACGTATCCGTTCATTTCAGTTTCGTCGAGGATTCTCCGTCGCCGTGAGGTACTTTCTCGGCCTGAAGAACAGTTCTATGGTCTGTTTGTTAGTGACAGGGTCATTAAGTACTAAGATGACATGCAGATAGCCCTTGGTTTGATGAGGTGCTGTTTGAGGTATCCTATATCGAGGGCTCGCTGCGTAGCCATAGTCGTACGTCAAGTAGGGTATGATTCGCGCCATCCAGCCAAAGATATGCGAGCATGTGTGCATCGTACATATGCTTTCTACAGCGTATCCCTGTCAATCGGTTAAGCGTGGCAAAAAAATACAAAACCCATCAGTTACCGTCGAAAGCACGTCCAAAGTCCATATACTTCCGAAGTTACTTCACAACAGGCTCCCAAATGAACTGCTGAAGAAATGAAAAGGCCGGAAAATGATCCGGAGATTCATCTGTGAAATGCCCTTCGAAACTCTTCAGGCAAAAGTACAAAGTACGAGGATTGCGGATGAATTCATTCAACAAGAGGGGGGAATTATTGATCGGGGACTTTCAGGAAGATAATACTCGCGTTGCATCACTAGGTGGAAGACATGGCCGTCGCGAAAACAAAGTGAAGACTTCAACGTGACACGTGCCCTCCACGTGGAACTCGATATTGATCCGCAAGGGGCCGTTTCGGCATCTGATGTCGAGTCGCATCTTTCCATTTTCCCTCGTTTTTCTCTCTGTGCTTCGTTTGTGCGGGACCATGTGCAGGCACTAATGTTTTTCGACCAAAAGGGACAACTCCTATACTTATTCTTCACAAACTTTGCAGTACTCGCCCAAACCGCAGGTTTTCCGGGCAAAAAAATGTCAAGGCACACATGTATTGCACATGAACAGCAGTTGTGAGCACGCTATCATTCCTACTAGGTCCATATTTCTGATCTGAAAACAATGTCGATGAAGAACATCAGCAAGGCAACCAATATATCATCACCATCAGTCATATAATTGATGGCCAGGGCAGCGTCGCCTTCGACCCGGTACAATTTCTTCCTTCTCCTTGATGTCGTCTCTTCACCGGACCGGCGTACTATCCTTGCCTCTGAGGTCTGTAATGACTCTCATCTGTGACTGAGCTGTCCTAACGTGCCTATTTATCTAGTTATGAAGTATCAGAGCTGTCGCTTGGTGTCAACCCGAAGATACCTACTTATGGTGGGCCTCCAACAGCGCGGACGGCAGTTGTGCCTTGTCCGTATCCTGCTGACTTATCCGAGCAAGACATTTACCAAAAATATTACTGATCAATCCCTGACGTGTCATCGTAGCAACGGAGAGACCTTTATCACTACATCCGCGGGAGATGTACAGGTCATGCCCCCCTTGGTCCAAGGTGCGATTCAGTCTACCGAACCCCCATTGTGAGGATATCAATGACTTCCTGATGATTATCAACAGCTACGATACACCGTCAAGAGTCACTGAACGCGTCACGTATTCATTTCTCGGTCACCTCGAACCGTTTCATGCCGAGTTCATATATCACCAATAGACGATCTGATATCGCTTCCGCATAGCAATCAGATGCGAAGAATTCGAGAATGGCGAGCTAGTGGCGGAGTTCGAGTGAGTATCTTGTATTTTGGTGCTATTATAACTCACGCAAACGATAGAATGGGATACTCCAAGCACCCTGGGTCGGTTTACGTTCGATGTGCGGAGCATCTCATTAAGATGTCGTGAAAACATGCAAGCCGACGCATTTGCGTAGAAATATTAGCTGGAAAGATCGCCAGGTCCGAACCATTTCCATTTCGTCTTTCAGTAATTTACTGACCTTCATATAGTCGTTTTATTGTAGTGTACAACCTCATCTAGCATATTAATACCTCCAAAAATCTTATATGCGAATTTTACACCTCGTCGTGGCTGACAGCTGGCCCAGTTGGAATTAATGCCCGAAGGACAGGAATCGTTCGACGACATTCTGATTTCGGCGCTTATATTGGAACGGAAGAGGTTGATTCCGGATTCTGTGGATGGGGAATAGCTCGGACTGCGACGCAGTTTGGCCATATCTTAACCTATGTCTTCTCTGAGTATTTAGGCTTTGTCTGATTGAATCTCAAGCAGAATCGTTGGCCCTAATATAGCTCACATCATAACCTTCGTTACGCTTTCACGCTACTGACCCATCTCGCTTACATGACTCCTGATCTCAATCGCTGCTACATTTCATATTTTTGTTTTATCTCGTCGCCTCACAATCGACAGCAATCACCTTATTGCTGGCACTGAGTTCCTTCACTGGGCTGTGCCGGGGGGATGCGACGCGATATGCCAGTATGCATGTAGAGACTTATATCACGGTCTTTTTGGCCATAGCGCTTATCATCGTTTGAGTCTAGGTTTCAAGGTCGTAATTGTCTTTCTACTCTTGGGGGTTTGGGACCATCGAGAGCATTGGGATGAGGGAAGGGACTCTACGGCGCATAAACTCGTAGAAATTTCTCAATAGGAGGAACTTCATTCTCTGCGAGAAAGTAAGGCGGCATTTCAGAGACGATGAACATCATTCTGAAGAACGGCCAAGGGCTTTATAAGGCTTTTATATACATTTTAGCACAGACGGTGAATATAGAAGTAAAAAGCAAGGATATAGCAGTCTGTCAAGATCCCCAATCTTTTCAGATTGGCGAAAAGAGAAAAAATAATCGCAATCTGGCTGTGGTAAGTCGGCCACTAAGATTCGGGAGCGGTTGCACGGGTCCGGGTCGTCCTAGATCACGTGGACAATAGGGCAGTACTTCCGTCCTCCGTTTGTTCATGGCCAGACCGCGACTATTACTTGCGATTCCCTATTCTCTCTCTTAGACCCAGCGATATGGTCCCATTATAAATACCCTTCCGTGACATAGGCCGTGGTGCACATTTGTTGATATTTGTTGCCCTTGTGCTGCAACCGCTAGCTATCCCACATTCTGTTACCTGCCTAGCGGGGCGGTTCCAATGTTAGATTCGATATTCCGACCATCAGTCGCGGGCGCTTAACGTTACAATCATCTTTCAGTGTACCGCGTGGTCCTTTATACATTGTTTCTTCTCGTTAGCAGCTTCATTTAGGTACGACGGCATTTCCGAAGGATGTATTGGCTGGGAAACCTCACAATGTATGCTATCAAATTATTTCATCTTATGTCATTTAACTCCAAGTATTGACAACATTAGAGAAAGCCTTCAGGACCTCAAGGCTCTGAGCAAGGGGCGCAAAATGGCACTCTCATATTCCTGTTGCCTTGCTACAGAACACTAATGGGCCACCGCCTTTTGCGGCAGATTCGGTGAATCTAATTTAATTTCATGCCCTCCTGAGTCATCTGTTCAAATTCAAGTGGAGTTCGTTACAGTCATGAGTTTCTATTTTTTT